>NW_006788818.1:199413-253305 GCF_000442215.2 Lipotes vexillifer | reverse complement strand
GGAAAGAGCAAAAAAGGCCTTATAAAGTTTAATATGCAAAGGAATCTAAGTTACAGCTTAGATTTAGATAGCAATTGAAGCCCCCAAGCAGTCTCATTTTATCGAAGAACTGTTTCTAAACAAACACTGCTGAACATTCAAAACCTTTAGTGACACTTACAATTCCAAAACTTTTTGTTGGCCAGCACATCAGACACTAACGTGAGAACATGCTTTATATTGTCAATAAACAGTTTACAAGATCAATCACAAAAGTATAATGCTTTCATTTAAATGTAATTTTATGCTGAGGTACCTATATAAATTGGCTTACCTAGGAGAGTAAACTCTTCGCTATTTCAATTACATCTCCCTCAGCTTAATTCAGCATACCACTTTAAGTTTGAGATGTCTCAAGGAGGTGAGCTCTAGTGAGAGGTTGGGAAGAAAGTCACTTTCCTCTTGGAAAGGCTGACCATCAGAAATTATTAACAGGTCACACGGATACACATTCAAGTAAAAGACTAATTTTCAACTTCTTTATATATAATTGAGGGTGGGAGCAGCTTTCTATTCTTTATTCCACCATCTAACTCTAATCTAGTCTGGCTGGCTCTGAATAGGAGATAACATCCTACAATTAATAACCTCTGTCTCATATTCCATGTGGAAATTAGAAAGCCTTGCTAGTCACTTGTAAACTCTTCATTGTCTCATCTATTTGTACAAACCACTCCCTTGGCCTGGAATTTCTTTCCCAGATCCATCTAGGGAACTCCTACCCATCCTTTAAGAATTGGCTCAAATGTTGCTTCCACTATTAAGAGCCTTTTCTTAGTCACTCAAGCAGAATTCAGACAAAGATTTCCTGATCACTGATTATGTGCCTAGCAATGCGCTGGAACTAAAAAGAATAGTTTTTGTCCTTAAGGTGATTACAGTTCAAATAAGTAGGATCAACAATAGAGCATGATAAGTACCTAGGTGCTATGCAAACACATATTGATGGGGCTGGGGGCATCTAGCTTTCTCCTGAGAGATGAGAGAAAATATCCTGAGTTAAGTGAGTTCTAAAATCTGAGAGAGTCAGTCATAGAAGGAATAACAGAGGTGAGAAAAAGGTAAGGGCAGCAAGAGATAAGACTGGAGAGGTAAGGAGCTGCTCATGACTGATGGTGCCGGATGTATCACCCTAAACTGCAATGATCTTCTGACTTCTCTGCTGGGCAGGAACCATGATGTGCCTACACTTAAGCCCTCAGTGCCTGGCATGACTCAGTGCACGGTGGACATGCGAAAAGTATTTATTAACCTTGAGGACAAGGGAAGAAACAGCATTCCTCAATTAAGCTTTGCTCACAGAATCTGGCAGCAAAAGACAGTTAAGGCAAAAAGTGCCACAGACGAAGGCTGGAAGAAATGTCAAGACCATAGACTAGTTTATCATTCCAAACAATCTTGAGAACTACTGTGAAACTCTCAATTCTGTGTGAAAAAATGGCATGCTTATGATGGTTTTTGAGAATTTACTGCTTTGCAAGTCGTAATAACTTTCAAAGAAGACAAATGTGTCAGGTGAATGTTTACATCAACCCTCATATAATCACGACTGCTAGGCTCAAGATCCTCAGCAGAAAGCATTTCTACTCCATGTGAACTAGCCGGAAGAACAGGCTGAAAGACAGAGGTTAAAGTTAAGGGGGAGCCACTGGTACCACCAGATACTCATCCCTCTTACTCCCAATGACACTGGTTTCTTTCTGTGGCTGGCTCATTGGAGGCAAAAAATGAACACACGCGCCACCTATTCTACATCAAATACTGTAACTCTTGTCCCCACTTCCAGAAGGAAGCATGGCTTACCAACGGAGGAAAGCTTTCGAGGCTTTGGAGTTACATATACATAACTATGTAAAATTTCAGCTTTTCCATTTGCTGATTAGGTGACTCTGAACAATTACTTAACTTATATGAGATAGAGATAATTACTCAGAGTTTTTGTGACGATCAAATAAGAGAAATCTCTAAATTATAGTCTGATGACTGAAAGTGCTTAATATATTTGGATCCTTCTCACCTCACTTAGATTCTTCATATAAATGACTCCCCCCGCTGCCACCGAATGCTTACATTTAAGTACCACCATTCCTTAGGAAAAAATGGGGAGGTTCTGCTATGCCTTTACATCACAGTGGCTATACATATGGCAGGCATGAAGTAATGTATATGTTTACAAACCTACAGTATGTTGGACTGTGTTTATGGGAGAAAGAAACTGAAATTATGCCAGCAGGACTGCTCTCAGATCCATGGAATAAGAGATCTCAGGCTAGGAAATTGGAGCTACAGAAATTCTTTTTGCTTTCTCTTAAAGTTTTTGTTTTGACGACAATAAATTCTTAAGGATGCCCTAGTGGTCAGGAGATGTTTCTAGAACTGAGGAGTTAGTTATAAAAATTATAGTAAGCAGGAAAGTTTCAGTTAAGAAAGATGAAACATTTCTCTCTGGTTGGGTTAAGGGATTAGGTAGTTCCTCAGAGTACAGTAGAGTCAGTGGAAAAGGTAGGCCTAGATGAAAATGAGAAGTAGCTGAATGGGTACTTCCCTGGTGACTCAGTGGTTAAGAATCCTCCTGCCAACGCAGGGCACACGGGTTTGAGCCCTGGTCCAGGAATATCCCACATGCTGCGGAGCAACTAAGCCCGTGCACCACAACTACTGAGCCTGC
Organism: Lipotes vexillifer; assembly: GCF_000442215.2. NCBI lineage: Eukaryota > Metazoa > Chordata > Mammalia > Artiodactyla > Lipotidae > Lipotes > Lipotes vexillifer. The sequence goes on along the minus strand of NW_006788818.1, from coordinate 250,598 downwards.
GCACTAGAGCCTGCGAGCAACAACTACTGAGCCCGCACACCACAACTACTGAAGCCTGCACACCTAAAGCCTGTGCTCTGCAACAAGAGAAGCCATGGCAATGAGAAGCCCATGCACCGCAACGAAGACCCAACACAGCCAAAAATAAATAAATTAATTAATTAAAAAAAAATCCTAATTAAGAAAAAAGAACTAGCTGAATGGAGATGAAAAGAAGTGGAAAAAAAATTGAGCAAAAAGATTCACAGGTTGTGTGGATGAGGGAAAAAGGGAAAGGAGAAGAGGATACAAATGACATTTATCAAACTTTAATCCACTATGTGACATCAAGCACCTGAATCAAATTAGTGCCAAGCTCCCTTCAGGTTCTGAAATTCTACAGCAGAGTCAAACTAATGACAACTAATTCAGTGTTCTGTTTCAAATAATGGTTCCAAGAAATGTTTTATTACGGAAGAGAACAGTGGCTATGGTGCACTTTATATAGCTAATCCAACTCAATGCTTGCCATAGAATGCAAAATAAGTGCTTAATGAATTGGGGTATTATTATTGGGAAACCACAATCCTCATTTATTCATTCCACAAAAAATGTTCTGAGCACCTCTAAAGTATCAGTTATTGTTCTAGGTGTTGGAAACACTGACTGGATACAAAGAGGGAAAAATCTATGCCTTCTTTCTAGTATGTTAGACGGTGATAAGTGCTATAGAAAAAAAATTATTCAGGGAAAGGGAATACAGTGGGCTGAGAAAGAGGGTGCTAAATTATAAACTGTGCAAGCAGAAGGGCCTCATTGGGAAGATGACATATAAACAAAGACCTGAAAAAAACAACACATTCCTCAATTAACGTACTAAAAGTAAATATTAATTACAACTATAGTATATTTTAATGACTGGTCAGTGAAGTAAGGGTTATCAAATGGGCTGCTCAGTTCTCAAATATTTAAAGATGTGCTAATACTGTGGTCACTAGTTACGTATGATTATTCATATCTATATTAATATTTAATACATTTATATTAAACACAATTTGCAATTCAGTTTCTCAGTTGTACTAGCCACATTTCACACATGGCCACCACATTGCACGATGCAGATCTAGAACATTTCCATCACTGCACAAAGTTCTATCAGACAGGCCAAACCCAAAGTATTTTTAAAGTACACTTACAAGTCTTCCAGTAACAATGCAAAACAGAGTATTTCATCAGCATGTGGTATCTATTTTCCATGGCACCAATGACTAAACACCAACTACTAGAGGCAGTATACTCCGAAGGAACATTGACAGTTAAAAAAAAAAAGTTTCCTTTTATTCAGTCACAAACTATTGAGCTATTTATACTCACAATCTTTGATACTCTTACTTTAACAGTTGAATTACTGTTTCTTTTCCTAGTAACACTCAAGTAAAGTCTTTGACTATTAATAACAACTCAAAGCTCAAGGAAGGATGGTTTTATTTCAATTTAAAGATCTACTGAGAATTATATCCATTTGTTACCAATTGAAAATTAACAACCTCCATCTTACTGGCCATCCATTTAATATTCTATCTACCCCAAATAGTATTTTTTCATGTAGTTACAATGAAAGTGATTGAGAAATCTTAATCTTAAAGAAAAAAATATTTAATAAAACCACATGATACTCATAAAAACTAAGTCCCAAGTGGCCTCTTGTCTACTAAGGAACCTGGAGGTATCAATGATGTGTAGAAACTAACCAGTCAGAAATCAAGGAGCTGCCCGTCACAGGGTTTTGAAACACTGAATGTTCTCCAGTAAAGTGGCATTCATTGCTGATGACTCAGAGATGACTACTAGTCACTGCCACGTCTCTCCTTCCTTCTCTCTTTCATAACTCTTTCTAACTCATTTGGTTCTCAGTTTCACTTTCAGACAGTGAGAAAGAAATCCAAATATTACCAACGCTCAGCCACATACCCAGTGGAAATACAATAAGTCTGATGATAGCTATAACATTTGTAAAAGTTATTCAGAAATTTCTAACAAGAAATCTCCTTAAACATTCTTTTCTGGTACACGTGCAGGAGAATACAGACTTCATCTTCTACTAAATAAAAATTCTGAGTAATGAACACCTGGTTACACTGTGAGTCAACAGTAATTCCACAAAAGAACCAAGGATGACCATATAAATGAATGGTGTTTCTATCAAACTTGTTCCAGCCAGTAATTCAAATGTACTTTATTCTTTGTTTTCCATGTAAGAAATATCCATCTCTTTTATACCATTCTCTTCCCTCAAAATTCTCAAACTTTCACAACCACAGAACCTAGGAGGTGAGGTACAGGAGAAAAGAAAGGCTATGTATATAATTTCTAAATTCAAAGAGAAATAGTGTTTTGGATTATACATACCTTTGCTTCTAAATCTTGTAAAATAAAATTTAAAAAGTAACAGTGAAACACCTTAACACTTTAGGAAAACAATGTATGAGGTCAGAGAAAATATGAACAACCTGTCCCTTTGCTCATCTGTCTATGTTAAAGCAATGAGCCCAATCCTAGTTTAACCTTTCCGAAAAGCTAATCTTTATTAGTGCTACCGGGCCTATAAAAATGTAGTCACCAAATAAAACCATCCAAGATGCAAATCTGATTACTGTTTTTTCAGCCTAAAAATAAGTTCCTTTGTTGAAAAAGCCCCAAATCAAACAGGATCCAATTAGCTATTAAACACTTTACCCATTCTCATCTTGTTCCCAGGCCTAGGCACCAAGAGCCTTCAGAATACCACCTATCCTAAAATCCAAATTGCTGACAACCAAGTTTGTTGTGTTGATTTGTAGTGAATGAAAAGAAAAAAAAGATAAAGGGCTAAAATGATTCTTCTGGGATTTATTCACTTGGGACAAAAAGTCTTCTATTTATAAGTCCCAGTCTGACAGAATTTATTTGTGGATCACAGCTTTCAAATGTGACATCCTTTTATGTGTGTTTGGGACAGTAATAATTTCCTTCTTACCTGACTCCAGTTTTGTCCCTTTCTGATCTATTCTCAACAGTGGTACCACCATGACCTTTACAAAAACACAAATCTGACAGGGCTCTTCATAGCTTATTAAAAATCCTCCAAGACCTGGCCCAATGTCTATCTATCTTTCTTTTTTTTGTTTGTTTAATTTTTACTGGAGTATAGTTGATTTTCAATGTTGCGTTAGTTTCAGGTATACAGCAAAGTGAATCAGTTATACATCTACATATATCCACTCTTTTTTAGATTCTTTTCCCATACAGGCCATTACAGAGTATTGAGTAGAGTTCCCAGTGTTATACAGTAGGTTCTTATTAGTTATTTTATATACAGCAGTGTGTATATGTCAATCCCAATCTCCAATTTATCCCTCCCCCCTTCCCTCTTGGTAACCATAAGTTTGTTTTCTACATCTGTGACTCTATTTCTGTTTTGTAAATAAGTTCATTTGTACCATTTTTTTAGATTCCACATATAAGTGATATCAAATACTTGTCTTTCTCTGTGTGTCTTACTTCACTCAGTATGACAATCTCTAGGTCCATCCATGTTGCTGCACTAATGCCTATCTTTCTGTCTAACCTTTTCTCTCACCACTCTCCCATGCCTGCTGTCTTTTAAGTCCTATTCCAAACCACTTGGAATTCTTAAACGATGATATATTTGCCCAGGTCTATCTATCTATGCATCTGCTCTTCTAGCTGCCTAAAATGTCCTCTCCCTCCATTCTTTAATCTGGCAAACTCCCACTCCTTCAAAATTCAGTTTATGTTTCACTTCCTCTACGAATCGCTCCTTGAACATCGACCTTTCTATACTTAAGACTGAATTATGCACCCCTTCGGTACTCTGAAGTCACCCTGTATATACCTCTACATATAGGGGTATAAATCACTTTTGTTAAAATTATCTACTTACTTATTTGTCTCTCCTACATTCTTTGAACAGAAATTGTCTTTATATCCTCAGCTAGTAACATACTTCTCAGCACATAGAAGGCATTCAATAAAATATTTTTTTAAATGAAGGGAGGCAAAGGGAAAGTAAGACCTTTCACTAGTTTAGCTTGTTAAGTGTCCCTTTCAGGTTATGGAGTATTTGTTTTGGGAAACATGGCAGGCCTGCAGGTACTGAACATATTATAATAAATCACTGAACAGTTTCATGACAAACAGGAAAGAAAAAGACAAATATAACTGAGATTATCTTGCTAACTTAGCTATGGGTTACATGTTACTATAAATTCACTTCCATAGATGCTTACAGTGACATAATCTTTTAATTACTGTTGCTTTTAGACTTATAAAAAACTGATTTAAAAAAATAGCTCCACTTTTCTTCTAGTTCCTAAGAGAAACAAAAGGACTAAAGTAGCACCACGAGTTTTTAATCACTCAAAGCTGATTTCTGGTCTCTGCTTCTTCTCCCCTTCATTCCTGTTTTCTGGTTTCTGATCATTTCATTAAATGGTAAAAGTTTCCATCAAAAAAATCAAAACATAAAATAATACTAAACTCAAAATGATTTACTGTTACATATGAACATCTCTAACAAAAGATCTGATGAAAAAGAAAGCTAAAGCTTAGAAAAGGTAAATTAAGTTCAACTTCCTATGCATTCCTTCTCCCCATCCTCTATGGATAATAATAGCTAACATTAATCGACCATGTATTATAATGCCAGGGACTATTCCAAGTGTTTTGTTTTGTCTAATTCTTACAACAAGGCTATAAGAAGGATACCATTTATTATCCCCATTTAGTAGTTGAGGAAACTAAGTCACCCAGGGGTAAACCTGTCCAAGGAGTTCATAGTTAATAAACGGCAAAGCTAAGGTTCATATCTAAGTAATCTGGATGTGAATCTCCCTTCCCAACTACTACAAGATAGTTTGTACTACGAAATGGACTTTGAATTCACACAATACCTCCTAGGTGTTTAGATAAGAACATTTATTTTTAACCTTATAAAAACTTTAGGAGGTAGTACTTATTTATTTATTTATTTATCTATTTATTTATTTATTTATCTATTTATTTATTTAGGGCTGTGTTGGGTCTTCACGGACCCAACACAGAGGGTTTTCTCTAGTTGTGGCAAGTGGGGGCCACTTCATCGCGGTGCACGGGCCTCTCACTATCGTGGCCTATCTTGTTGAGGAGCACAGGGTCCAGACGCGCAGGCTCAGTAGTTGTGGCTCTCGGGCCTAGTTGCTCCGCGGCATGTGGGATCTTCCCAGACCAGGGCTCGAACCTGTGTCCCCTGCATTAGCAGGCAGATTCTCAACCACTGTGCCACCAGGGAAGCCCAGGAGGTAGTACTTTAACAAAAGTAAAATTCGGGTACAGAACAGTTATGTGAATTGCCCAAAATGACAATGTTAAAATTAAAAACACCAACAATTTGTTCTCTTAGCTTACCCCTGATATTTCCAGTATGACTACCAAAAAGAATGATGTTTCTTATCTCAAAATCAATTTTTAAAGGAATTACTTAGAAAATAAGTGAAAGGTCTAGAATCAAGAGAAGTTGGCTATATGGGATACAGACATTTCTACTACCCCTCAAACCTAATCTAGAACAAAAATACTTCAGTCCCAATACTGCACGAGAAACCCAAATTACTGAAGCACAGGTTTACACCTTTAACCCACATGTATGCTACTGGGAGCAATCATTATTAGCAATGTACAAGTGTGCTTCACTACCATGTACTGTCTATCCATACTCCCTAAGGTACTTAGGAGCCCCTAGTTTTTCCTATTTCTCCATGTTCACCAAATTTTCCTGTTAGATATGAGACAAAAACAATTAAAACAAAAAAACTCTACTTAAAGTCATCAGTATTAAACTGTTCAAACAACACAGATATAGAAAAGGCAATATAGATGCTATAAAGCAAGTTTTGTTTTAATAATTTCCTTAAGTACAAGTCACGTTGAATAACATGGCATGAAATTCCAATAACACAATTATTTTTATCTGTATAAAAACACTTACTCATTCTGCCTAGCATTAATAGTTTTTAATCTCCTCTCTGAGTGATGAAACTATATCTTATTCTTTTTTTAAAATTAATTTTTACTGGAGTATGGCTGCTTTACAATATTCTGTCAGCCTCCACTGCACAACAAAATGAATCAGCCACACATACAGATATCCCCTCCCTTTTGGACTTCCCTCCCATTTAGGTTACCACAGTGCATTAGGTAGAGTTCCCTGTGCTATACAGTATGTTCCCATCAGTGGTCTATTTTATACATAGCATCAGTAACGTATATTTGTCAATCCCAGTCTCCCAATTCCTGCCTCCCCACCCCTTTCTCCCTTGGTATCCATACATTTGTTCTCTACGTCTATGTCTCTACTTCTGCTTTGCAAATAAGACCACCTATACCATTTTTCTAGATTCTGCACATATGCCTTATTATACGATATTTGCTTTTCCTGACTTACTTCACTCTGTATGACACTCTCTAGGTCCATCCACATCTCTACAAATGACCCAATTTCATTCCTTTTAATGGCTGAGTAATATTCCATTTATATATGCACCACATCTTCTTTATCCATTCCTCTGTTGATGGACATTTAGGTTGCTTCCATGTCCTAGCTATTGTAAACAGTGCTGCTATGAACATTGGGGTGCATGTGTTTTTTTAAATTATGGTTTTCTCTGGGATATACCCAGTAGTGGGATTGCTGGGTCATTTGGTGAAAGTATATCTTATTCTTTTTTTTGTTTGTTTGTTTTTGTCTTTCATGGCAGCTAGGGCAATGTGCCTGGGAAAATTTATTAAATGAATTAATGAATCACTCAGCCAACCAATCACCCATCCATCCGCTTTTTCACCTTTTGATTGGTTAGGGTATGTAGTGAGTATGACAATAAATTATCAAGCAAAACCAACTGGACTTCACTGTAACCAATGTTAAGCTACTGGCCCTGGATGCATTATGAGATTATAACTAGAAGTAACAAGCACACACCAAAGCGCTTCACCCCAGCAAGAATGTCTTTTCTTTGGTGCCACTTTTCTCTTTTACTATTTAAGACATAATTCTTACGGGTTCTTGCTATTCAAGCCCTTTGATTATCAAGCTCTATACTGAAGAGGGAAAAGACTGACCTGGGGTGGGGGGCGGGGTGTAAAATGGACAAAATAAAGCTGCTAGACCCATCTGCTTTACACCATTTAAATTCTTTTGGGAGATCAAAGAAGAAAAACAGAAGATACACAATCATCAAAAGAAACCTAAATCTGAAATTTTATAATGTTTGAATAGTCAAGTGAAATGTAGTATTTATTTAATATTCTCATGCAGTGAAAAAAAAGAAAGCTGTAGCTACAGACTGCAATGTGATATGATATCACTCTGGCTACCAAGAGATACACACACTAGTTTGATGAGGAAAAAACAAAACACAAATCTTTGGGACTTCCCTGGTGGTCCACTGGTTAAGACTCCGCACTCCCAATGCAGGGGGCCTGGGTTCGATCCCTGGTCGGGGAACTAGATCCTGCACGCATGACGCAACTAAAGAGTTTGCATGCCACAGCTAAGAATCTTCATGCCGCAACCAAGAAGCCTGCAAACCATGCCTAAGAGCCTGTATGCCACAACGAAGATCCTGCATGCTGCAACTAAGATCCGACGCAGCCAGAATAAATATTAAACACACACACACACACACACACACAAATCTTCAAAGAGGAACTGAAGGCCATCAACATCATTCCACAAGATAGCCCATTATACTACTATCCCCCTCTTTTAATGGAAGCCTCCATTACGGGGTGTGTACGTGTGTGCACATCTGTGCGTGTTTTGGACTCCACTGATGTTTCATGTTGCAATCTTGTAAAACCTATCCTGCTTTTGAATCAAGTCAAAGCTCTATCATGAAAGGCCATTTTTAGTATGATAGAACTCTAGAGGGCCAAGAAGCCAACCACTGAGGTTGTTTTGAAACTAATGGTCCCCCGCCTAATGGGAAATGTTCATATAAGTTTTATTACCAACTTTTAAATCCCACTGATCATACTTAACCTGAATTTGAAGTAAAGTTGAAGAAAAACATTTATTTATATTTTTATTTTGGCCATGACATGGGGCTTGCGGGATCTTAGTTCCCCAACCAGGATTTGAACCCGTGCCCCCTGCAACAGTGCAGAGTCTTAACCACTGGACCGGCAAGGAAGTCCCACTCATCACTTACTATTAAACCATAAAAATTTCAAGAACTTTAAAGTTTTCTTTTCTTTAATAAAAATAATACACACTTTTAAATCTGAATATGCCAATACACTGTGCTGTGCACACTGCTGTTTATCAAGGTTATTTCTTTAAGTAAACTGGGTAGATGGACACTCATAAATTTTCTTATTTCTTGACGTAACGCCTTTATTTACTTATCTATGATAGCAAATTTCTAGTTTTATAAGTTATGTACTTTTCTTGGGCTTCCCTGGTGGCGCAGTGGTTGGGAGTCCACCTGCCGATGCAGGGGACACGGGTTCGTGCCCTGGTCTGGGAGGATCCCACGTGCTGCAGAGCAGCTGGGCCCGTGAACCATGGCCGCTGAGCCTGCGCGTCCGGAGCCCGTGCTCCGCAACGGGAGAGGCCACAACAGTGAGAGGCCCGCGTACCGCAAAAAAAAAAAAAAAAATTATTCTAATATATATAAAAATTTTAATGATTCATTTTTGAACATTTAGTTTGCATTTATCAGCCATGTTACTGAATTCTTTTTCAGTTGATTCTTTTGGGAATATTTTTCTGAAGAGAGAATAATACTAGCCAACAACTATATACTTATTCTGTTCGTTATTGGAAACATACCTCTAATGATTGCTCATCTTACTGCACTAAGAACCCTCAAAATAATGTTAAATAAAGTAACAGTGGGCATTCTTGTCTTGTTCTTGCTCTAGTGGACATTTCTTCAGTATTTCACTGGTAAGTGTGCTAGTGTCTCTTGGTTTCAGATAGCTATTCTTTATCATATTAAAGGATTATGTAAGCATATTATAAAAGAAAAAAATGAACTAAAAGGATATACACAACATTCATGTTATGGGTTGTCACTGGAGAGTAGTGGTCAAAGGAGATTATAACTAACTTTTATAAATATGCCCTAATGTTACCAATTTTAAAATCAATTGAGTAGAAATATAGGTTCTTGTTATTATTTAAATATTTTAGAATAAAAATAAATTATCCTATTCTTAGTGTAATAAAAGCTTTGAGTGGAGTAGTTGAATTTTATCAAAAATTTTTGTGATCAGTAGAGATAAGCATATCGTTTTCCTCCTGTTTTTTTGACTTATCAATGTACTAATGTGTTATTATTTATAGTTTCCTTAATATAATACTTAGATCTTGAAAGAATTCCTCTTGGTTATATTCTTTTAATATACTGAGAGATCTGACATATCCAATGGGGAAAAAAGCAGTTCTAATCAGTATGTTAAAATAACTATATAGCTATAGTAATATAGTTATCTATAACTATATAGATAACTGCTCTGGAAAAAAACATGGAAGTAAATATATCAAAATATTATCAGTAGTTACCACAGGGTGGAAAGATCAAGTGTGACTTAAATTTTTCTGCTTTACACCACTTTATATTTTCCGGAGGATATATGTATTGTTTTTGAAATCAGAAAAAAATATAATAATGACTTGTTGAATTTAATGTGCAAGTACTTTATACAGACTTTCTACAACTATATTCATTAAGTGAGATAGGAAAAATTTCAATTTTCTTTTTGCACTACCTTTGTCAACTCTCAGTTGTCAAGATTTTGCTTATTTTATAAAATAAATGGGTGTACTTTCTTTTTCTCTACAGTGTGTGATATAGCATTATAATTATCTGCTTCTTCAAACTATTAATGAAACTGTCCATAAGAATCACTGGGGGACTTCCCTAGTGGTCCAGCGGTAAAGAATCCACCTTTCAATGCAGGGGACACGGGTTTGATCCCTGGTAAGGGAACTAAGATCCCACATGCCACAGAGCAACTAAGCCCACATGCCACAACTACTGAGCTCATGCGCCTCAACAGGAGAGCCCATGTGCCACAAACTACAGAGCCCATGCACCCTGGAGCCTGCGCGCCACAACTAGAGAGAGAAAACCGCTGCCACAACTAGAGAGAGGCCTATGCACCACAATGAAGAGCCCGCGTGCTGCAACAAAGGATAGCACATGCCTCAACAAAGATCCCATGTGCTGCAACTAAGACCCGACACAGCCAAAAAAAAAGAAAAAGAAAAACAAACAAAAAACAACTCACTGGGCTTAGATACATTTTAACATTTCGACCATGCCTGTTAGTCTATATGGAAAGAAAAACAAACAAAAAACAACTCACTGGGCTTAGATACATTTTAACATTTCGACCATGCCTGTTAGTCTATATGGGATTTGCATGTCTCGAGTCACTTTAGTAAATTATATTTCTAGAAAATTACCTATTTAATCAGGAATTTATTAATAAAGGTGTCAAAGTATGCAGTGGACAAAGGAGAATATTTTCAACTTCATACCATATACAAAAGTTAACTCGAAAAGAATCATTGACCTAAATGTAAAACCTAAAAAGATAAAACATCTTGAAGGAAAAACAAAAATATCTTTCTGACCCTGAGTTAAACAAAGATTTCTTAGAAGATAAGGAACACTAACCAAAAAAGAAAAAATTGGACTTCATCAATTAAAAACATCTGCTAATAAGACAAACCACAGGCTGGGAAAAAAACATTTGTGTAGTAACACTTATAAAGAACTTGTATGTGGACCATGTAAAAAACTCTCATGGGCTTCCCTGGTGGCACAGTGGTTGAGAGTCCGCCTGCCGATGCACGGGACACTGGTTCGTGCCCCGGCCCGGGACGATCCCACATGCTGCAGAGTGGCTAGGCCCGTGAGCCATGGCCGCTGAGCCTGCGCGTCCGGAGCCTGTGCTCCGCAGCGGGAGAGGCCACAGCAGTGAGAGGCCCGCATACCGCAAAACAAAAACAAAAACAAAAAAACTCTCACAACTCAATAATAAGAAAATAAGCCAATTTTTTAAAAGATCAAGATTTGAACAGACATTTCATCAGAGAAAAGATATGCATGGTAAATAAACACATGAAAAGTTACTCAATATTATTAGTCATGAGGAAACTGCATATTAAAACCACAATGAGATACCTCTATACACCTATTAGAATGGCCAAAATCCAAAACACTGACAGCACCAAATGCTGGAGCAATAGGAGCTCTCATTCATTGCTGATGGGAACACCAAATAGTACAGCCACTCAGGAAGACAATCTGGCAGTTTCTTAAAAAACTAAACATACCCTTACCATACATTCCAACAACTGTACCCTTGGTATTTACCCAAATAATTGAAAACTTATATCCACACAAAACCTACACACAGGTGTTTATAGCAACTTTATTCATAACTGCCATAATTTGGAAGCAACGAAGATGCTCTTCAGTAGGTAAAGGATAAATAAGCCATGATACATCCAAACAATGGAATATTTTTCAGTGCTAAAAATAAAAGAGCTATCAAGCCACGAAAAGACATGGAGGAACCTTAAATGCATACTAGGTGATAGAAGTCAATCTGAAAAAGGTACGTATGGGGGCTTCCCTGGTGGCGCAGTGGTTGAGAGTCTGCCTGCCGATGCAGGGGACACGGGTTCGTGCCCCGGTCTGGGAAGATCCCACATGTCGCAGAGCGGCTGGGCCCGTGAGCCATGGCCGCTAAGCCTGCGTGTCCGGAGCCTGTGCTCCGCAGCGGGAGAAGCCACAACAGTGAAAGGCCCACGTAAAAAAAAAAAAAAAAAAGCTACTGTATGATTCCAAATTTATGACATTATGGAAAATTTAACTTAAAAGCTTTTGCACAGCAAAGGAAACCATAAACAAGACAAAAAGACAACCCTCAGGTTGGGAGAAAATATTTGCAAATGAAACAACAGACAAAGGATTAATCTCCAAAATATACAAACAGCTCATGGAGCTCAATATCAAAAAAACAAACAATCCAATTTAAAAATGGGCGGAAGACCTAAATAGACATTTCACCAAGGAAGACATACAGATGGCCAAGAGGCACATGAAAAGATGCTCAACATCACTAATTATTAGAGAAATACAAATCAAAACTACAATGAGGTATCACTTCACACTGGTCAGAATGGTCATTATCAAAAATCTAGAAACAATAAATGCTGGAAAGGGTGTGGTGAAAAGGGAGCCCTCCTGCACTGTTGGTGGGAATGTAAATTGATACAACCACTATGGAAAACAGTATGGAGGTTCCTTTAAAAACTAAAAATAGAACTACCGTATGACCCAGCAATCCCACTACTGGGCATGTACCCTGAGAAAACCATAATTCAAAAAGAGACATGTAGGGCTTCCCTGGTGGCACAGTGGTTAAGAATCTGCCTGCCAATGCAGGGGACACGGGTTCGAGCCCTGCCTGGTCCGGGAAGATCCCACATGCTGCGGAGCAACTAAGTCCGTGTGCCACAGCTACTGAGCCTGCGCTCTAGAGCCCGTGAGCCACAACTACTGAGCCCGCATGCCTAGAGCCAGTGCTCCACAGAAAGAGAAGCCACTGCAATGAGAAGCCTGCACACCACAATGAAGAGTAGCCCCCACTCGCCGCAACTAGAGAAAGCTTGTGCATAGCAATGAAGACCCAACACAGCCAAAAATCAATAAGTAAAATAAATAAATTAAAAAAGAGACATGTACCACAATGTACATTGCAGCACTATTTTCAATAGCCAGGACATGGAACCAACCTAAATGTTCATCGACAGATGAATGGATAAAGATGTGGCACATATATACAATAGAATATTACTCAGCCATAAAAAGAAACGAAATTGAGTTATTTGTAGTGAGGTGGATGGACCTAGAGTCTGTCATACAGAGTGAAGTAAGTCAGAAAGAGAAAAACAAATACCGTATGCTAACACATATATATGGAATCTAAAAAAAAAAAAAAGGTACTGATGAACCTAGTTGCAGGGCAGGAATAAAGAGGTAGACATATAAAATGGACTTGAGGACATGGGGTGGGAGGGGGAAGCTGGGGCCAAGTGAGAGTAGCATCAACATATATACACTACCGAATGTAGAATAGTTGGCTGGTGGAAAGCAGCAGCACAGCACAGGGAGATCGGCTCGGTGCTTTGCGATGACCTAGAGGGGTGGGATAGGGAGGATGGGAGGGAGACTCAAGAGGGAGGGGATATGGGGACATCTGTATGCATATGGCTGATTCGCTTTGTTGTGCAACAGAAACTAACACAGTATTGTGAAGCAATTATACTCCAATAAAGATCTACTAAAAAATAAAACCAAAAAAAAAAAAGAAAAAAAAAGGCATGAAAGGAATGAACTACTGATACATGCAACAACATGTATGAATCTTGACAGCTTTATGCTAAGTGAAAAACCAGACAAAAGGCTACATATTGGGGCTTCCCTGGTGGTGCAGTGGTTGAGAGTCCACCTGCTGAAGCAGGGAACATGGGTTCGTGCCCCGGTCCGGGAAGATCCCACATGCCGCGGAGCGGCTGGGCCTGTGAGCCATGCCACTGAGCCTGAGTGTCCGGAGCCTGTGCTCCGCAACGGGCGAGGCCACAGCAGTGAGAGGCCCATGTACCGCAAAAAAAAAAAAAAAAAAAGGCTATATATTGTATAATTCTGACTACAAAAGGTAAGCAGGGAACTTTTGGTATGGAAGGAAGTACTCTACATCTTGATTGTGGTGGTAGTTACATGATTTTACGTGTTTGTCAAAAAAAAGAACTATTATATACTTAAAAAGAGTAAATTTTATTGTATATAAATTGTATCTCAATTAACCTGACTTATTTTTTTAAAAAGGAATTCTAAGGAGCACCTTGTAACTGCTTAACACAGACCAAAAGCTCCATAAGAACAGAGATTACATCTTATTAGTGATCATAATTAATAAGAATATTACAGCTACTGTATGTTCACTATGTGGTTACAATGCTAAGCACATTATAAGTACTAATTCATTTAATTCTTTAAAAAAAATTAATTAATTAATTTATTTATTTTTGGCTGCGTCAGGTCTTCATTGCTGCATGTGGGCTTTAGTTGTGGCGAGCAGGGGCTACTCTTCGTTGCGGTGTGTTCTCATTGCAGTGGCTTCTCTTGTTATGGAGCACGGGCTTTAGGCATGCAGGCTTCAGTAGCTGTGGCTTGCGGGCTCTAGAGCACAGGCTCAGTATTTGTGGCACACAGGCTTAGGTGCTCCGCAGCACGTGGGATCTTCCCAGACCAGGGCTCAAACCCGTATCCCCTGCATGGCAGGCACATTCTTTTTTTTTTCTTTTTAAAAGTTTTTTTTTTATTTATTGATTGATTGATTGATTGATTGATTGATTGATGGCTGCATTGGGTCTTTGTTGTTGGGTCTTCGTTGCTGCATGTGGGCTTTCTCTAGTTCCGGTGAGCGGGGGCTACTTTTCGTTGTGGTGCATGGGCTTCTCACTGCGGTGGCTTCTCTTGTTGCAGAGCTCAGGCTCTAGGCATGTGGGCTTCAGTAGTTGTGGCACACGGGCTCTAGAGTGCAGGCTCAGTAGTTGTGGTGCACGGGCTTAGTTGCTCCATGGCATGTGGGATTTCCTGGACCAGGGCTTGAACCCGTGTCCCCTGCATTTGCAGGCCGATTCTCAACCACTGTGCCACCAGGGAAGTCCCGAGCAGGCAGATTCTTAACCACTGTGCCACCAGGGAAGTCCCCATTTAATTTTTATAGCAACCTTGTGGGAAAGGTAAAATTCATATCTGTACTTTAGGGATAAACTGAAGATTAGAGAGTAACTGTCTTGCCCAAAAGGACACAGCCACGAAGTGGCAGAACTGGGATCTGAAACCAAGTTTGCTTTCTCCAGAGCCTGAGGGCTTAACTGTTAGGATATACTGCTTTGTTGACTTTGCTTAGTGTTTAGTGAACAAATGAATGGATGAGGAACAAGTCAACTATGATGGAGTTTGGTAGGGTAGCTGAATCTATTGACAGTTCACAGGAAGAATAAAACATATATATATTTAAAAGGACACATTATTAAATAGAGATGTAAAGTGGTAATTTTAGGTGTAGCAGGTAAGCTGTGAATGTAGAATGACCATGATAGTCTTTAATACCCTTTAACAATACCCTTTTATTCTTTTACCTCCTTTAAGAAATAATTTTACATATTTTAATTTTTGACACTGAGGAATACAAAGAAGGAACTAAAACGCCCATAACCCTACAATCCAGATAAAATCCTTTTTTACATTTAAAAAACCAAAAGTAATATATTTATATAGATGAAAATGTAAACCATACAGGAAGATACAAAATGATAAGTGAAAACCTTCTATCCTTCCTTTTTTGTTTTTTCTTTTTTTTGCCGTGCTGCGCAGCTAGTGGGTATCTTACTTAGTTCCCTGACCAAGGATTGAACTCAGGCCTATGGTAGCAAAAGCTCAGAGTCCTAACCACTGGAACACCAGGGAATTCCCACTATCCCTCCCTTTTAATTTTCATTCTTATAATCATTGCCTATGTAGTGTCCAAGACACATTTAAAAATATATATATATATATTTATTTATTTTGGCTGTGCTGGCTCTTAGTTGCAGCATGTGGACTCTTAGTTGCGGCATGTATGCAGGATCTAGTTCCCTGACCAGGTCTTGAACCCCAGCCCCCTGCATTGGGAGCGTAAGTCTTAACTACTGGACCACCAGGGAAATCCCTGTCCAAGACACACTGATGAAGGGCTCAGTATGCAGAAATAAATTCAGATGGAAAATCATCTACACATTTAGCCCACGAATCATACTTTCTATGATTTTCTAGGGAGTAAGTAGCAATCAGAAGTGATGAAAAGTGGTGAGACGATATGGGAGATGGTCCAGAATGTCAGCATCACTACTTTTCAGGCTTGCATGACTACAAATATGGCTCATCTTTTTCTATTGACAGAAAAAATAATTATAGAGCATCTGTGTTATTAAAGTTCATAGTGTTCTACTATAAACTGGTGTTCTATGCACTCTATTTCCCTTAAGATTGTTAATTCTATCTTATGCAGAAAATTTAAAACCACTATAAGAAATACATACAAATATTGCCTACTATTGAGCAGTAGGATATAACAGTAAAAAGATCTTGCCCTTCATAAGTTATACTCTTACCAGGAAATAAGATGACAGAAGATATTTAATATACATATAATAATGCTATATTAAATTTCTATTGAACACCACAGGGAAAAAAATAGAAGTAACATCATTTTTGGCATTGTTTAATTCCAGAGGAATTTATCTCCTACACCTTAAGAATCTCAAAACTAATTAAGTTCATATTTTGCCTTCATTCTTAAAGAGAAGGGAGGGAAGGGCTGTGTTATTAGCATATTTTGAGCCTCTAGTACTAATAACATGATAACATCACAAAAAATTTTCCCGTGAACTTAAGTGAAATGCATTAGTCTTGAGCATGGTTCCTTAACAAATGTCCTTGCAAGGTTAGGAAAACCCCCTTTAAAACATAATAATGATTTATAAATTCAGGTTCAGAATAGGAAGAAAACAATTGACTTTATTTGTTTAGGATATGGTTTCTGTTTTCCACTTCAACAAACTGATTCTCATATTTCCTGTGTGATACAAATTCTAATCTAAAGGTGATATTACCTTGCTTAATCTGTTTAATCTGTTCCCAGAATACCATGCATATGAATAAAGCCTTTGCACCTAGCTTGAAATTCAGGCTTCACACCAACAATCTATCTCATTAAATAATTATTTCATCAAACACAACCAAAAATTTTTTTTTCAACAAACTGTGCTCTCTTCTGTGGAAGGGAGGGTATACAGAAACTTAATGAAGTTGTTAGAAAATTTAAAACATTTTGAGAAGGCAATTTAGTATATACAGATCCTCTCCTACCGCAAAAAACCTTTTAGAAGAAGTTTCATATGCCAGGGTTTCAGTCCCTTTTCCTGGGTGTGCTACAGAGAGAACGGCTGTTAACCCATAAACATTTGAGAAGGGAGGAAGAAAGCAGAAGCAGGAATAAGCCATTTTTAAAAGTAGCGGGGTATGAAGCATCACAGTAGCTTAAACATATTTTAAGTAGCTTATACATATTTTCTCTGGACCCTGCCTTCCCCCAGCACTTATGTACAGTGTAGCCCTTACTTTAAAAAAAAAACTAGTAGCTTATACCAATATAAATTAACAATGAATACTTTCACTGTATTCTACCACGTCCCTTTGAAAGGAAAGGGACTAAAATAAGGAGAATCAGGGTAAAAGCTGTTTGATTCCTTTACCACCTTCCCCACTCCATGATCTTGAATGTCTGTCTCATACCAACCCTGGCAGAATTCTGGAGGCCTGTTTTCTGGAAGGGATAAAACAAATGGTCTCTGGACTGGGGGACTCAAAAGGCGGTTGACGGTGGGAATAGAGCATGAAAAACTGAGGGGAATGGAGTGAACATAATGAATACTGAATGCAGCAACCCTCCCAGTCTTCATCACCCTTTACCATCCAGTGATGAGAAGACTCCGCCCCTTGAACCCTGATACTGATAACAGACATGTTCCTCAACAATAGGGACAAGAAGCTCACACTATAGTAAGGCCCAAAAGCAACCAGCCTATGCATTTAAAGCTTCTAATTTAAAGCTCACCACTCTTAATCACAAGCAGACAGCTAATTATTACTAGACTTCAGAGGAAAACTCTTACATAAGAGAGATCAAAACAAACAAAGGAAAACAACTTTGGGGGAAAAGAGCCTATGCAGGGCAAAGTAAATCTGTTGAA
The DNA here is from genome assembly GCF_000442215.2 of Lipotes vexillifer. Lineage (NCBI taxonomy): Eukaryota > Metazoa > Chordata > Mammalia > Artiodactyla > Lipotidae > Lipotes > Lipotes vexillifer. Next base: position 232,699 of record NW_006788818.1, on the reverse strand, counting down.
ACAATAAAGAATATTATGAAAGAAATATTCAGAGAATAAAAAAGACCTCCTAGGGACTTCCTTGGCCGTCCAGTGGAAGACTTCGCCTTCCAATGCAGGGGGTGTGGGTTCGATCCCTGGTCAGGGAGCTAAGATCAGAAGTGGCCTTGAGGCCAAAAAACCAAAACATAAAGCAGAAGCAATATTGTAACAAATTCAATAAAGACTTTAAAAATGGTCCACATCAAAAAAAAATCTTAAAAAAAAAAGAACTCCTAGAAATTAAAAAACATAATAGTAGAAAAGAATTTTTTTTTTTTTTTTTCTGTACGCGGGCCTCTCACTGTTGTGGCCGCTCCCGTTGCGGAGCACAGGCTCCGGACGCGCAGGCTCAGCGGCTATGGCTCACAGGCCCAGCCGCTCCACGGCATGTGGGATCTTCCCAGACCGGGGCACGAACCCGTGGCCCCTGCATGGGCAGGCGGACTCTCAACCACCATGCCACCAGGGAAGCCCGAAAAGAAAAATTTAATAGAATATAAAGATGAAGAAATCTTTCAGGAGGTAGAGCTAAAGAAAAAAAGAGATGAAAATTAGAGAACTATTTCAGGAGTCCATCATCAAGCAGCTATTGGCAATCAAGAAAGAAGAAGAGGGAGTTCCCTGGTGGTCCAGTGGTTAGGAATCCACCTTCCAAAGCAGGGGACGCGGGTTTGTCCCTGGTCAGGGAACTAAGATCCCACATGCCATGGGGCAACTAAGCCCAAGCGCCACAAATAAGACCTGACGGAGCCAAAAATAAATAAATAAATAAATAAATATTTTAAAAAAAAGAAAGAAAGAAGACATGGGATTTAGGAAACAAAAGAGCTAACACAGGAGAGAAGCAGAGTTCCCAGGTGAATAAGAATACCCCAGGATGACAGCTGTGTACCACACACAGGGAGACACCTGTCCATATTGGAGCAGTGTGACTCAAGAGACATACTGAAGGCTACTGTCACCAAGATCTCTGCTGCCATTTACTCTCTTTTTAAAGATAAGAAGATAGTGCCCAGGTGAGCTCATCTTGACTAAATGCTGGTGAATTTTTTCTCAAAATACTGAGCTGCCTAATGAGCTCAGAACACTCATTTCACCCACAGAAGTGTTCTTTAACTTATTCCTAAAAGCTTCAGGTAGGTCATGATCAACTTAGGAGAGACCACAGAGCAGCTCGCTCTCCCTGACCATACTTCTGCCAAGTGTCCAAGATTGAAGCCCTGCCCAAAACAATTTCCAGAACTAAGTCTTGACTCTGTCCATGACTTCCACAGAAGAGACTCTGAAAATTAGGAAACTGAAGCAGGTATGGTCCACTGATGTCTGGGTATCCCCAAGATCCTTTCAGGATCCAAGAGGTACAATGATATACTTAATAATACTAAAGAATTAGTTGCCTTTTTCACCATGTTGACACTGGTACTAAGGGTACAAAAGCAATGGTGAGCAAAACTGCTGGCACCTTCACACATATCAAGGCAGTAACACCAAACTGTAGTAGGACGCATAATCTTCACCACTACACAATTACAGTTAAAAATAATGCCAATTTAAGAATATCCTTGATAAAGCCATGAAAACTATTATTAGTTTTAATGAATCTCAAGCCCTATATTGTCTTTTTACTATTTTGCATGATGAAATGGTAAGTACAATGGTTACCTTCAGGAAAGGCACCTGTGTAATTGAGTTGCAAGCTGAACTGGCCAGCTTGTTTCATGAAATACCGCTTTTACTGGAAAGACTGAATGATAAACTATTTTGTTCAAGCTTAGATATTTCACAGATATTTTCTCAAAAATGAATGGAGCCTGTCACTACAAATAAAACTGACAGTACTTGTTGCCAGTGATATATGTCAAGCTTTCAAGAGAAAATTCTAATTTTGGAAAACATATCCACTAGAGTGAGCCTGCCAACTTCCCAATATTTAAAGACTTTTCTGGTGAGATCAGTGGTGGCATTAACAAATGTGATTTTAGAATATTATATAATAAAATGTGTAAACATCTGTCCATGTAAGAAAGGTCCTAGAGGCCTTAGGTCTGTCCCACTAGAATGTGATGGGTAAAAATCTCTCACTTTAATTTGCAGAATGCAACAAGTAATTCTTTTTCAATGTATCTACATAACTGTTAGTTAACCTAACTGTAACAAAATTCTCAACCATCTTCCAGAGGCTCCATCTTCTTAGAAACAAATTCATTTTACATTCAGAATTCTTTTCCTTTTCAAATGGCACTGAGTGGACCATAACTCAATAAACCAGATTCTTATCATATGTATGTTTTGTGAGCAATTAAAAAAAAACCCTACAAACTATTATACATAAAATAAGCTACAAGGATATATTGTACAACACAGGGAATATAACCAAATTAAATTAAAAAAATAAAAATAAAGTATAAGGGCTTCCCTGGTGGCGCAGTGGTTAAGAATCCGCCTGCCAGTGCAGAGGACACGGGTTCGAGCCCTGGCCTGGGAAGATCCCACATGCCGCAGAGCAACTAAGCCTGTGCACCACAACTACTGAGCCTGCGCTCTAGAGCCCAAGAGCCACAACTACTGAGACCGCCGTGCTGCAACTACTGAAGCCTGTGCGCCTAGAGCCCGTGCTCCGCAACAGGAGAAGCCACCGCAATGAGAAGCCTGCGTACCGCAACAAAGAGCAGCCCCCGCTCACAGCAACTAGAGAAAGCCCGCGCACAGCAACAAAGACCCAATGCAGCCAAAAATAATAAATAAATAAAAGTATAAGAGGAAAAAATCCTCTCACTAGCACAGAAGACAAACCTTTTCTCATATTAGTGATCAAAAGCACATGTTAATTTATATTTCAACTGACTACTAGTCAACTATAACTTCCATAGCAACTTTCCCTTTGGTATTCTCTAGTAAATTTAAATTATATTTAATTTTAAGTTGAATTTAATTAGCTTAATAATAAGTTTAATTAATTAGATTAAATTCCATTTAAGTTATGTTTAAGTTAGGTGAGGTAAGGAGGTCACTCAGCAGAAAAAAAAATGTTTCCCATAAAAGCCTTTGGTTTGGAGTTGTTGTACGTTACGCTAGTTTATCATACGAACATGTTCTTTAGGATTTGTCACCAGGCAACTATATCAACTCGATTCACCAAATTGTTCATAAATAACGCCCTTAAGAATTAATGTGTAAAGAAACTGCAATTTTATGAATAAAGTACTGACTGCCCTCTAGTGTTCAAAATAAGGATTTCACTAATGAGCTAGATGCAGTGTACACTACAGGGTGAAAAAAGCCAAACTCCTAACGAAGCCATTTAGGGTCATTAAAATCAGGGGAGAAATTCTGATCTGGCAAGGTTTTCAACAACAGTCTTTTCAAAGCAAGACAACAAGCTATTAATCTGAGCTATCTGATTACTTACTTGTACCAGGTGCCCAAAGAGCCTAATTTCAGTCACCTACAGTAACTGTGCGTGAGTAGAATATAAACCTGGAACCTTTTTTACACTACTACTTCAAGTTACACTGCCATAAAATGAGATTCAGACTTTTCCCCATTTGGTGAAGAAGCACAAAATGCTCGAATCAAAACCTGCCTCTCGGGCTTCCCTGGTGGCGGGGTGGTTGAGAGTCCGCCTGCCGATACAGGGAACACGGGTTCGTGCCCCGGTCTGGGAAGACCCCACATGCCGCGGAGCGGCTCGGCCCGTGAGCCATGACCGCTGAGCCTGCGCATCCGGAGCCTGTGCTCCGCAACGGGAGAGGCCACAACAGTGAGAGGCCTGAGTACCACACACACACAAAAAAAACCCTGCCTCTTGGGACTTCCATGGTGGCGCAGTGGTCAAGAATCCACCTGCCAATGCAGGGGACACAACTTTGATCCCTGGTCCGGGAAGATCCCACATGCCGCGGAGCAACTAAGCCCATGCACCACAACTACTGAAGCCTGCGTGCCTGGAGCCCTTGCTCCACAAGAGAAGCCACCACAATGAGAAGCCCAGCACACTGCAACAAAGAGTAGCCCCCCTGCTCACCACAACTAGAGAAAGCCCACGCGCAGCAACGAAGACCCAACGCAGCCAAAAATAATAATAATAATAAATAAACAAAATAAAAGTACCTATCAAAACAAAAACAAAACCTGCCTCTAGCATAATGAGGTTAAACAAGGAAAACTTTCTCTGGTTGCTTTTTTTTTGCTGATGCATATAAAGTGGGAAGTACGTCCTAACTAGTCTTCCAAGTGTATAATATGTGGGTTTTTTTTTTTTTTTGGCTGTTACGCTTTTAATTGTGGGAGGTACAATATGCATCAATGTACAAGAATGTTTTACATACTCATTAGCATAGTGATTAATGTAAATTTAAGGATATACAACGTGTTAAACCTAAAAAACTACAAAGTTTCCTGCAACTTAAGATAATGGAAAGGCTCCTTCTTAAGTTTTTACACACCACCTTTACTTTTAAAATTCTAAATGGTATTGGGGGGGACTAAAAAATAATAGAAGGCTTGTTTCAGCTGTGGTTCAACAATTCTAATGAAGCTGTTCGGCAATGACACTGGAATTGTGAAGTTTTCCCCCAAACGGCTTTCTAGATGACCACATGACAAATTTTTAAAAGTATTTCCAATAACATGTAGGCAAGGTGAGTAGCTTAATAGTTTAAAAGCCTGGGGACTTTCCTGGTGGCGCAGTGGTTAGGAATCCGCCTGCCAATGCAGGGGACACGGGTTCAATCCCTGGCCTGGGAAGATCCCACATGCCGCGGAGCAACTAAGCCCGTGCACCATGACTACTGAAGCCCGCGTGCCTAGAGCCTGTGCTCCGCAACAAGAGAAGCCACCGCAATGAGAAGCCTATGCACTGCAACTAGCCCCCACTCGCTGCAACCAGAGAAAGCCTGTGCACAGCAATGAAGACCCAACGCAGCCAAAAATAAATAAATAAATAAATAAATAAATAAATAAATAAAATGCTGTGGATTCAGAACACAATGATAAAATATAAAATAAAAGCCTGGAAAGCAGCTAAGATGTCTCATCTTAGAGAATTTTAAAACATGGTAGAAATACCATTTCTCTCCTACAGAGAAACTTTTTAAAGCACGGATATAACTCTACGGATACTAAAGAAACATCAATAGTTTTCAAAAAGCTTCAATAAACACCCCAAGGCACAAGTGTTCAAAATGGCCTACTAACTATTTCAGACCGTATCTCTCTTTGAAATTGCAGTCAATAGGAAAACAGAGTTCAATACTCAGTGACTGACTTTTTAGTCAAAAAGGTAGATACAAAACCTTTGTGTATCTAGATTTATACTCCCTTAACCATGTTGTTACAGAATTTAAAACTTATTATTTTAACTTGCCAACTAGTTCTTTGCTGTATTTGAAGTAACTAACATTCTAGAGCATTAGGTCTCAAAGTGTGGTCCAGGAACTACTAGAGATGACTCATAGCAATGTCAGAATTACTTTTTATATTACAAAAGTGTTATTTGCCTTTTCACTCTCATTAGCTCCAATCAGTCAATTCTCCAGAGTCTACAGGGTATGTGATAACAAAACAGATTAAATGCAGAAGCAGATATATGAATCCAGGTGTCTTCTATTAAACCAGACATTAAAGAGATTTGCAAAATGTAAAACAATGTCACTCTTCTTGTTACTCTTTATTTGGGGAGTTATTTTTCATTAAAAAATTTTATTTATGTAACATATAATGGGTTTATTAATGTTATTTTGAAATGAATTAATATTTTTAAATGTCTATTTTAATTTGTAATATAGTAAATATCAATAGATATAAATCATACAAACAAAGCTCTTTGGGGCCCTCAATTATACTTCAGAGTATAAAGGGATCCTGAGGCCAAAAAGTTTGAGAACTGATAAACTAGAGAGCTTAGCACACTAAACATGAAAAAAATCAATTTATTCTCAAAGCTTTAATGGAGGTAAGGACAAAACACAAATATCATTTACTAAGAGAAATGTAGGTGATACTCACCAAATGGATCTTCCATGCCACTATTAACCAGTTTAGGGAGGTGGTATATAGTTTCTAAAAAGAGAAAAAAGTAAATGATATACTTAAAACATAAAATCCATCACCTTTTATATTTCTTAAAAAATAAACCCAATTCAGTAACACTGATTATAGTTTAAAACTAGAACATTATAGAAATGTACAACTTATTAAGTGAGAACATTGTCAACTGGGATTTATTTTAAGGGGGTTGAGGTACAGATATAAGTTCCTTTTCCAATCTCCATCTTGAATTTACTGGAGTGTAAGGAAAAAAGCAAGTTAAAAAAATTTTTTTTTATTTTTTAGGGAGGGGGGACAAAGGGAAAAAGGGAGAGGTGGGGAAGGGGAGAGGGAAGAAGGGAGGGAAGGAGAGAGAACAGCAAAAAGCCAAATTTTTATGCAAAAAAACCCCAAACAAACAAAACTCACAAAACTCACATAAACATCTGGGAAAGCATATGAGGATATCATAGAATGAAGGAATTGGTTTTGCCTGAGGAAAGTAGAAAGTAGTTCAGTAAGTTAAGAATGCTCAAGTATTAAAATAAAACAAAAAAATTTTGAAAAAAGTTGAATAAGTATAGATATTCAACCTCCCTCACCCTTAATCAAAACAAGGATCGAATCTGCCCAATCTTGTTTTTTTATCTCTTTCATAGTTTTGATCCCAAGGGCACTCCTTAGTTAACAATTTGAATAACTAAACTCCAATTCAGAGTCTGCTTTTCAGAGAATATAACCTACCAACAGTTGGGGCTGGCAGTGATCTGAGAAAATTAGGACTGTGAAGGGGTTTTGGAGTTGAATTGCTCACAGACTAGATGGCACTGAGGACCCCAGTGGTGGTGGTAGGTAACCAGATAATCCCTGGCACAAGGTGCTGGTACAATTCTTAAACTTTCACTAGTGGTGAATAATGATGATCTATCTATGGACAGAATGATCTAGTTGATTGGACTGATGAGGCACTTGAAGAGTAAGGGGGAAATAACTATAATGACAATGGAATTGAACGGCTATTACTAAACTTAACTGATGCTCTAGAAGAAGATAACAAAAAGCTAGGAGTGATTAACAGTCAACTGAAAGTCAAATATGGGGAATTCCCTGGCAGTCCAGCGGTCAGGACTCCATGCTTTCACTGGCAAGGGCCAGGGTTCAATCCCTGGTTGGGAACTAAAATCCCACAAGCCGTGTGGCGCAGCCTAAATAAGTAAGTAAGCATCAATAAGTAATTTAAAAAAAGAAAGTCAAATATGAACACCCCAGGGCCTCCTGGTAATTTATAAAGAGGCTCTTTTCTGTGGCAGCAGGAGGAGAGAAAAAGCTGGAGACCAGGCCCAAGAGTTAATCAACAGAGTAGCCAAGCACCAAGGAAGGTCAACTCTCAGCCAAGGGAGATATGCTACGCCATGTCAGGTCCCTGACTGGGAAAGAATGAGACCCTAATACATGAGATGGAGACAACTGAGCTGATGCCCCTCCAATATCTTGAATGTGATAGTGCCCTTGAAACTGCGAAAGTGGCCCACCATCTCTGTAAGAGCTAGCACTCTTCCTGCACTTGAAGATAATGCAGAGGCCTCCCCACCCTGCTCAGTAAACAATGTCCCCTCAGGATCTGCCACCTCCATGCCTCCTAACTTGTAGTAGGTCAGGGCATAACCCAGCCCAGATATTTTGTGCCTGATAAGGTCACAAAGGAATTATAACCCAACGGTGATGATAGGACCCTAAAACAAAGGAGACCAGGCCATGGTACTTGATGATTGAAGCCAGATGGAGACACTTACTATAAAGATCAGCAAAGTCAGAGTGGCAAAGGAATCCGACTCACAGATTTGTAAAGATAGTTAATAAAGCATGGTGTATTTATGAAGCAAAATAGACAAGCAGCTAATAAGAGCACTTCTCTATCTGTAACATCAAAAGAAATCAGGGATGGAAGATCTGGATGCTGAGGTCAGTCCCCTCAATAAAAAAATATCAGAATCCATGCCCAGTGTCTGAACCTGAGCCAGTTTCAGATCCTGACCCCTTTGACTGAAGGAGGCCAGGTACCCAAGAGAAAAGAACCTGCAACACCAAAGCAAGTATAACAATTCCCTGAGAAACCTATGGCCTAAGAGACCCATATACTATAGGTCTTATGGACTCCATACTCAGAAGGTCCCTGCACTTGAAGTTTAATGCTCTGCAGTCACTGTCTTAAAATTCTTAATAATTTTATCTATGAATTTCTGCTCCATAAGTGAAATCTGAGGGGGAAAATGAAGCATGTGCTGGGGGCTTGAAGCCTCAGCTCACACACAGTCCACCTCTTCCTGTCTTCCCAGGAGCGGCCTCTTGGCCACTCCCTCTGGTCCCACCTGGCCATCCTTTCCCTGCCTGGGCTAGGAGTGCCACGTACTTTTGGTGGGCAATTTCTCTCGCCCACTCTCAATCCAGGTGTATTCAGCATGCAAATTATGTAGTCAGCTCTGTCTACGGTCATTTACTCAGGTAACTGTAAACTGCGTAAACGGGAATGCTAACATTTTAAGGACAGGTTGACATTGACACCTGGAGTCTGGAAGTATAATCATGGACTTATGAGGACCAGGAAATAAACTGAGCCCTAGCCAAGATCCAGATCACGATGGGCCCACTGGGTGTGTGAACCATCCTGGTGGTCACTTCCCTGGACCCTGAATGTATAATTGAAATAGACATACCTGGAAGTTAGTGAGTCCTTGGCCTATGGGATAGGAGTTATACTGGGGAAGGCCAAGTGGAAGGAAGCCTCTAAAGGTGGGTGCCCCATCCCACCTTCCAAGATAATAAACACAAAAGAAAACAATATTGTATTCTGTGGGCAAGGGAGGGGAGATGGCAGAAATTAGTGCTACACCCCCAGAGGATGCAGGATTTACCAGTGTGGTCCCGGCAGAAACCAGATAAATCCTGGAGCAAGGTAGATTACCACAAACTCAATCTAATAGTAGCCACAACTGCAGCTGCCATGCCAGATGTGGTATCTTTGCTAGAGCCAATTAACATAGCTCCAGGAGCATACAGTATATAGTATACAGTATAGTACAGTATATAGTATACAGTCAAAGATCGAAGGAATAAGTTCTTTTTCTCTTATCCCTTCAAGAAAGTAGGATCAGAAACAATTCACATTCACATGGAATGGATTATAGCATACTTTTACAGGACCATGTCAATTTTGCCACTGTCTCATGTAATATAGTCCTATGATAATATAGACTTCTTGTAGAATATCACACTGACCTACTATATTAATAACATCATGCTAATTGGGCCAGATGAACAGGAGGTGGATAGCACACTGAAGGCCTTGACAGAACACATGGACTCCAGAGGGTGAAAGATAAATGCTACAGAGATTCAGGCACCCATTCATCAGTAAAATTTTTATAGGCCCAGTAGTCAGGGCCTTGATAAAACATGCCATTCAAGTAAAGGCATCCAAGTAACCAACTGCATCTTGCACCTCCCACCATTAAGAGGGAAGCATGACACCCAAGAATACTGCTCTGGCTTTTATATCAGGTGACACAAAAAGTTACCAGTTTCCAGAACAGTAAAGGACTCTACAGGTCTGGATGGTGAGGCAAACAATCTGGCAAATGCTATGGTATTATGGCAAGCCCCAGTGGGAGAATCACTATGCAGACCCCTGGGATCTGGAGCAAGGCATTCCATTTTCAGTGGAAAATTGTATGCCTTTTGCAAAACAACTCCTGGCATGCTATTGGGTCCTAGCAGATATAGAACACCTGATGATGTGACACCAAGTGACCATTTATCCAGAATCACCCACCATGACCTAGGTTCTATGAGACATACCAAGTCATAGGGTTGGGTGGACCCAGCAATAATTCAGCATTAAGATGAAGGTGATACATCCAGTATCTAGCACAAGTAGGACCAGAAGTCACGAGCATGAGCAGATAGCCCAAACCCTCATATCATCTACCATTGTTGCAAAGTGCCCCTTCATTAGCATATACCTTTGGCCATACTGGGGGGCCCTCAAAGCCAGCTGACAAAGGAAAAACCCTCACCTTCTTCACAGATGGCTGTAACTGGGTCCAAGTCAAAACTGGACAGTGGTTGCACCACAGCCTCACTCGGGGGTGGCACTGAAGGACAGTGCCCAATGGGCAGAGCTTTAGGCAGACTGTCTACTTTGTGCAGACAAAGAATTGGTTTGAGGTTAAAATATATGTGGACTGGGCTTCCCTGGTGGCGCAGTGGTTGAGAGTCCGTCTGCCGATGCAGGGGACGCAGGTTCATGCCCCGGTCTGGGAGGATCCCACATGCCGCGGAGCGGCTGGGCCTGTGAGCCATGGCCGCTGAGCCTGCGCGTCCGGAGCCTGTGCTCCACAATGGGAGAGGCCACGGCAGTGAGAGGCCCGCGTACCGGAAAAAAAAAAATATATATATATATATATATGTGGACTCACAGGTAAATGTCCTGATGTGCTGGTCAGGGGGCATAAAAGGAGAATGATTAGAAAATTAGGGGGAAAAAAAAAAGAAAATTAGGGGAAGGAGGTCTTAAGGTAGCGGCACGTGGGAGGATACAAGAATAGACACATTTGAAGATCTTCATATCACATGTTAACAGTCATCAGAGAACATCTACCATGAAAAAAGCACAAAACAACCAAGTAGACAATGACTCAATCAGTTTACATCAGCCATCTTTTGTCATGGCCTCCCCAGTGCTAGAAAAATGAGCACATGAAAGAAGGTGGTCATGTGGCAGAGATATACTCTATGCATAGACAACAGTATGAAGTCCTACTTACCAAGTATGCTCTAGCTACTGATGCCACCAAGAGCCCGAATGGCCAGCAACAGAGACAAACACAAAGCTTCCAGTATGACATCTTTCAAGGAAACCAACCAGCCTTTGGATGGCAAGTTGACTGTATTTGGCCCCTTCCACCCTGAAAAGGTGAACAATTTATTCTGAAAGAAACAGGGGGACTTCTCTGGTGGTCCAGCTGTTAAGGCTCCATGCTCCCAATGCAGATGGCCCGGGTTTGATCCCCGGTCAGGGAACTAGATCCCTCATGCTGCAACAAAGATCCTGCATGCTGTAACTAAGACCTGGAGCAGCCAAATAAATAAATCAATTAAAAAAAAAAAAAGAAAGTAATAGGGACATATTCTGGCCGTACATTTGCCTTTCCTGCCCTCAGGGCTGCAGTGAACAGTACATGAGAGTTAAGGAAATGTTTAATCTACCAGTAAGCATCATCCTACATAACATCATTTCATGACAAGGGACCCACTCTGCAGTAAAGTAAGTGCGAGAGGGCCCAGGACCATGGGATCTACTGGTGGTATATATACAACATCTAGAAGCTGCTAACCTAAAAGAGCACTGGAATGTCCTGATGAAGGCACAGCTGAAGCACCAACTCGTATTTTATGACAAAAGAGTACCATCTTCCAGGGTGCAATATATACACGAAATCAAAGACCTTTATATGCTAGTGGTCTTCAAAACAGGAAAAATAAATGGATGTGAGAAATGGGGCGGGGGGGGGGTGGGTAGACATAGCATACCCTGTTTATTATCAACCCCAAAGACCCACCTGGGGAATTTTTGTTTCCTATCTCTGCAACTCTGGGTTCTGCAGAGTTAAAGATCTTGGCCACCAAAAAAAGGAAAACTTCCACAGGAGACAAGAGTCCCAAGAGGCTATAAGCTACAGCTGCCACCTGGGCATTGTGGAGTCCTCGTATCCAGGGATCATCAGGCAAGAAGAGGAACGATCATCTTGGTAGGGGTAACTAATCCTCATTATCAGAAAGAGGGTTGCTATTCCATACCACAATGAAAATATATTTAAAATTCAGATGACCCACTTTGGTGCCTACTGGTATTCTCTTTCCCAATTCTGACAGTACAATAAACAGACAAGTTGGAAACTCTAACCTGAGAAAAGCATGGTTCAGATCCCTCAGGAATGAGGGTTTGGGTCATACCACTAAGTAAAGCCATTGAGACTGGCAGAGATGGTAGCTGAGGGCAAGGGGAATCTGAAATGGAGAGTGGAAAGAGGTAACAATTATTAGTTGTAACCCTGAGACCAGTTGCAGCAGCAGGAGACAAAGTACTAATCTTCCTCTTCTAAGTATTCCCCAGGAAGAGAGGCCCTCCAGCTACTCTCTCAACATATATAAAGAAGTAGATGAGATGAATGAAAATGATGCAAAATACCAAAACTTATGGGATACAGCTAAAGCAGTGCTTAGAGGGAAATTTACAGCTGTAAATACTACATTAAAAAAGAAGAAAGATCTGAAATCAACAACACAATAGTTTACTGTAAGATAATAGAAGAAAAACAAAATAAATCAAAAGGAAGGAAATAATAAGGATTAGAGTGGAAATTAATTAAATAGAAAATACAAAAATTAACTCAAAATAGGACTTCCCTGGTGGTCCAGTGGTTAAGACTCCACACTTCCACTGCAGGGGGCACGGGTTTGATCCTTGGTCAGGGAACTAAGATCCCACATGCTGCACGATATGGCCAAAATATAAAGTAAATAAAATTTAATTTAAAAGGTACTTTGAAAAAACTAACTCAAAATAGAAAAAAGACCTAAATGTAGGAGCTAAAACTAGAAAGCTCTTAAAAGAAAACATAGGCATAAATTTATGACCTTGGATTAGGCAATGGTTTCTTAGTTATGACACCAAAAGAAAAAAATAGATAAACGACATTATCCAAATTAAAAACAGAAAATAACAAGTGTTAGGAGGATGTGGAGAAATTAGAACACTTGTGCATTAGTGGTGGGAATATAAAATGATGCAGCTTGTGGGAAAACAGAATGGTATTTCCTCAAAAAAATTTAAATTAAAAACAATTACCACATGATTCATCAAGTCTACTCCTGGGTATATACCCCAAAGAATTGAAAGCAGGAAATCAAACAGATATCTGTACACCTATGTTCATAGCAGCATTATTGACAATAGCCAAAAGGTGGAAACAATCCAAATATCCATCAGTGGGTGAATAGGTAAATAAAATGTGGTATGTATTATTCAGCCTTAATAAGGAATGAAATTCTGACATATACTACAACATGGATGATTATGCTAACTGAAATAAGCCAGACACAAAAGGATAAATATTTTATGACTGCACTTCCATGAAGTATCCAGACTAGCCAAATTCGTAGAGGCAGAGAGTTGGATGGCGGTTATCAGGGGTAGGGGGAGGAGTTGTTTAATGGGTAGAGTTTCAGTTTGGGAAGATGAAAAAGTTCTGTAAATGGATGGTAGTAACAGCTGCACAACAATGTGAATGTATTTAATGGCACTGAACTGTACCCTTAAAAAATGTTAAAATGGTAAACTTTATATTATGTATATTTTACGACAATTTAAAAAAAAAGAAAATGCCTGAATCTTGGTAAGTACAGTGAGTTTTATGGCATTTTAACTTGCCTGATTCCCATCTCTCTCTCCTCCCCTAGCTTTCTGGCAGCCTTGAAAACCAAGAGCCTCACAACATTAGTTATTAAAACCAGCAGCCTAGCAACCACTGAAGGGGGCAGAACAAATTTGGAGCTCCCCAAAAACCCCATCCCCAGAGAACTGTTACTATCTGATCTGATAGCACCAAGAAGTTCCATTCTCAGAGTTACTTTATTTGACCTGACTCAGAGCTTGTTTTGTGTTTTTGCTTTTTATGTTTTATGTTTTTTGTTTTATCATCCTTAGCACATTTTTCAAAAATAATCAGTGGCAACTGTTTAACATCCCAACTGCCTAAGGCAGTGATGATACCAGTTAGGGCTAACAGGACACTGACCAAAAAACCTGAATGTTCAGGAATGAGACGTCTATAAGGGGCTTTGAAAAGCTGACATATTCCTGGATATCTAGAAGGACACATGCATTTATGGGCTCAGGGAAAGGCTTAAGAAGGCCCTAATCTCTCACCTCTGGCTGACCTTGAGGTTCTGTGCAAGCAGAAAGTGATGGCTAAGGCAGTTGTAAATTGCCTGCAGGAACATCGATGGCCTACTGCAATATACACACAGTACCCTTGGCAAAGGCTAGAAAACTTATTGGTTCAAGGTATTTAAGGAAATTTCTGTCTAATCATTAGCTAACCACTAAGTCAACCAAGCAGACACTTCAACGTCTGCACAAAACAAAGAATACAGGCTCTACAGATTTAGTCCAGGGAAGTCACTCAACAAACAGCTATGAGAAACCCACAGGAAGGAGGGGAATCTGATTTGCAGACTTGCCACATTATTTTATTTTATTTTTATTTTTTTTAAAGATTTATTTATCATTTTATTTATTTTATTCTATTTATTTTTGGCTGTGTCGGGTCTTAGTTGCGGCACATGGGATCTTTCGTTGTGGCGCGCAGGCTTCTCTCTAGTTGTGGCGTGTAGGTTCCAGAGCTTGTGGGTTCTGTAATTTGCAGCACACAGGCTCTCTAGTTTAGGTGTGTGAGCTCAGTAGCCATGGCGCACAGGCTCAGTTGCCCCACGGCATGTGGGATCTTAGTTCCCTGACCAGAGATCGAACTTGCGTCCCCTTCATTGTAAGGCAGATTCCTCACCACTGGACCACCAGGGAAGTCCCGCCACATTATTATTATTATTTTTTTCTTTTTGCGGTACGCGGGCCTCTCACTGCTGTGGCCTCGCCCATTGCGGAGCAACAGGCTCCGGACGCGGAGGCCCAGCGGCCATGGCTCAGGGGCCCAGCTGCTCCGTGGCATGTGGGATCTTCCCAGACCAGGGCACGAACCTGCGTCCCCTGCATTGGCAGGCGGACTCCCAACCACTGCGCCACCAGGGAAGCCCCCACCACATTATTTTAAATGCTCACTTTTCAATACAAAAATGAGACACATCAACAGGAAAGTATGGTGCATATATAGGAGGAAGAAAGCAATCAATAAATATCTGAGGATATTTATCTGTATCTGATATCTGAGGAAGCCTAGATGTTGGACTTAATAGACAAAGACTTTTTAAAAATTAATTTATTTAATTTATTTATTTTTTGGCTGAGTTGGGGTCTTCGTTGCTGTGCGTGGGCTTTCTCTAGTTGCAGCGAGTGAGGGCTACTCTTTGTTGTGGTGTGTGGGCTTCTCATTGTGGTGGCTTCTCTTGTTGCGGAGCACGGGCTCTAGGAGCACAGGCTTCAGTAGTTGTGGCATGCGGGCTCAGTAGTTGTGGCACACGGGCTTAGTTGCTCCACAGCATGTGGGATCTTCCCAGAACAGGGATCGACCCGATATCCCCTGCATTGGCAGGCGGATTCTTAACCACTGCGCCACCAGAGAAGCCCTAGACAAAGACTTTAAATAAGGTATTATAAATATTACAAAGAAGGGAATTCCCTGGCGGTCCAGTGGTTAGGACTCTGCGCTTTCACTGCAGAGGGCCCAGGTTTGATCCCTTGTCTGGGAACTAAGAACACACAAGCAAAAATTCAAAGAACTAAAGGGAACCATGCCTAAAGAATTAAAGTATGAGGGACTTCCCTGGTGGCGCAGTGGTTAAGTATCTGCCTGCCAATGCAGGGGACACAGGTTCGAGCCCTAGTCCGGGAAGATCCCACATGCTGTGGTGGAGCAACTAAGCCTATGGACCACAACTACTGAGCCTGCACTCTAGAGCCCGTGAGCCACAACTACTGAAGCCCGTGCACCTAGAGCCCGTGCTCTGCAACAAGAGAAGCCACCGCAATGAGAAGCCTGCGCACCACAACAAAGAGTAGCCTCCACTCGCCGCAACTAGAGATAGCCCACATGCAGCAACACTCAATGCAGCCAAAAATAAATTTAAATAAATTAAAAAAAAAGAATTAAAGTATGAGAATGATGCCTCATTAAATAGAGAATCTCAACAGAGACAGAAATTATATTTAAAAAAGAAATAAATAGATTTTTCTAGATAGGCTCAACAGCAGATTTGAGCAGGCAGAAGAATCAGCAAACTCTAAGATAGGCTAATTGAGATTATCCAATATGAGGAACAGAAAGAAAAAAGCATGAAGAAAAATGAACAGAGCCTCAGAGAACAAATTATCAAGTATACAAACCACCAAGCATACAAACAAGCAAATGGGAGGATGAAGAAATAATGGCCAATAAGTGCCCAAATATAATGAAAAACACATCCAAGAAGCTAAATAAAGTCTATGTAGGATAAACACAAAGTGATCCACACTTATGTTCAAGTGCTGAAAGAGAAAGACTGCCAACTAAGAATTCTATATCCAGCAAAACTATGCTTCTAAAACAAAGGAGAAATTATGACATTCCCAGATAAACCAAAACATAAAGCATTCATTACTAGCAGACATGCCTACAAGAAATACTAAAGGGAGACTTTTATGCTGACATAAAGAGAAACCAGACAGTAACTAGAATCCACAGGAAGAAATGGAGTACCAGTAAGGTAACTACATAGATAAATATAAAAATAAAGAAGACAGTATAGGGACTTCCCTAGTGGTCCAGCAGTTAAAACTCTGTGCTTCCACTTTAGGGGGCAGAGGTTCAATCCCTGGTCAGGGAACTAAGATCCCACATGCCAGCTGGCACACCCCTCCCAAAAGAAGAAGAGAGTATAAATGTATTTTTTATTTCTTCTCCTATCTAATTTAAAAAACAATGCATAAAGCAATAACTATAAAACCATGTTAATGGGCTTGTAATATATAAATATATAATTTATATGAGAATAAAGCACCAAGAAGGGGAGAAGGAGTCAAGCTACACAGGAGAAATTTTTTTGCACACTACTGAAATTAAGTTGGTATTAATCTAAACTAGATTGTTTTAAGGTAAAATGTGAATTGTAATCCCCAGAGCAACCACTAAAACTAGCTGGGAAGTCAAATTAGTAGAGTATTAACCTTCTAAGAACAAGTACAAAAGAAATTAGAAAATATGTCACTAATATGGGCAACAGTCATTACAAACCTCAATACAGTGTGTTAATTTGTGTAAACAAAGCTCCATCCAACCTCTCATGCCAATAGATCTGAGGTTAGCACTTTTTTTTCATATGTACTTGGCACTGGATAAATATCTGGTAAACAAGTGAAATGGCAATAATAACGAAAAATTGAAAATCTGAAATGGTTAATGAAAGTAACAGGATTTACAGGCAGATTGAGAAGGGAGAATCAGTAGTACCTCAACTGTTAATCACATTATCACTAGATAATAGGGATGATGATCCTGGGTTAGCTGATGTAAGTTTCAATTAAAACACCCCTGGGGGGACATCCCTGGTGGTCTAGTGGTAAAGAATGAGCCTTCCAATGCAGGGAACACTGGTTTGATCCCTGGTGGGGGAACTAAGATTCCACATGCCGCAGGGCAACTAAGCCCACGTGTGCCACAACCGAGCTCACGCACCTCAACGAGAGAGTCCATGTGCCGCAAACTACAGAGCCCATGCGCTCTGGAGCCTGCACGCCACAACTACAAAGCCCACATGCCATGGAGCCTGATGCCACAACTAGAGTGAGAAAACCCGCACACCACAACTAGAGAGAAACACGTGCACCGCAACTAGAGAGAAGCCCACATGCCGCAACAAAAGATATCCCACATGCTGCAACTAAGACCCAACACAGCCAAGAACATAAATAAAAAACAAACAAACAAAAAACACCCCTGGGACTTCCCTGGTGGCCCAGTGGGTAAGACTCCATGCTCACAATGCAGGGGGCCCAGGTTCGATCCCTGGTTGGGGAATTAGATCCTGCATGCATGCCACAACTAAGGAGTCCGCATGCCGCAACTAAGACCTGGCAAAGATAAAATAAAACAAACACACCCCTGTCCTCAGAGAATCACAAACAGAAGGGTATCTTGCTGAAGAATCCTGTGTTGTCTTTGCAGAAAATGAGACTACTTTGTGTCTCCATCTAAATGAATGCATGTGCAAGACAGAAATATTCCCATGGCTTCTCTAACCGTCTATGTGCAGAAGATGCCCAAACCTATACATATGCTCAGTCCAGATCCCTCTCAAAAGCTCAGGATAAAAGCCAAAGTACTTTCTTTTTTTTTTTAATTTTTAAATTTATTTTTTGACCACACTGGGTCTTCGTTGCAGTGTGCACGCTCTTTATTGCAGGCTTTTCTTTAGTTGTGGCACGCAGGCTCAGTAGTTGTAGTGTGCAGGCTCTAGAGCATGTGGGCTCAGTAGTTGCGGTGCACGGCTTCTCTCTAGTTGCGGCACGCAGGTTTAGTTGCCCTGTGGCATGTGGGATCTTAGTTCCCCGACAAGGGATCGAACCCACGTCCCCTGCATTGGAAGGTGGATTCTTAACCACTGGACCACCAGTGAAGTCCCAAAGTACTTTCAATAGATGACCACGCTCACATACCCCCATCATGCTCAACTACGCTCTCCCTCCCTCGCTAAAACGTCAGGCAGGTGAGCCTCCTTGCTGTTCTTTGAATCTGCCAGGCATGCTCAAGGCCTTTACACTTGCTATTCACTCTGGAGTGCTCATTCCCCAGATATTCATTCCTCAATTCCCTTAGTTCTTTGCTCAAGTGTTGCCTTCTTAGTGAAGCCTTCCTTTAACATCCTACTTTTTAAAAAAAATATTTATTTATTTATTTGGCTGCTTCAGGTCTTAGTTGCGGCATGCAGGATCTTCCTTGCAGCATGCAGGATCTTTCGTTGTGGTGCGTGGGCTTCTCTCTAGTTGTGGTGTGCGGGCTCCAGAGCGCGCGGCTCAGTAGTTGCAGTGCGCAGGTTCTCTAGTTGGGGCACGCGGCCTCAGTAGTTGGAAATGGTTAATGAAAGTAACAGGATTTACAGGCAGATTGAGAAGGGAGAATCAGTAGTACCTCAACTGTTAATCACATTATCACTAGATAATAGGGATGATGATCCTGGGTTAGCTGATGTAAGTTTCAATTAAAACACCCCTGGGGGGACATCCCTGGTGGTCTAGTGGTAAAGAATGAGCCTTCCAATGCAGGGAACACTGGTTTGATCCCTGGTGGGGGAACTAAGATTCCACATGCCGCAGGGCAACTAAGCCCACGTGTGCCACAACCGAGCTCACGCACCTCAACGAGAGAGTCCATGTGCCGCAAACTACAGAGCCCATGCGCTCTGGAGCCTGCACGCCACAACTACAAAGCCCACATGCCATGGAGCCTGATGCCACAACTAGAGTGAGAAAACCCGCACACCACAACTAGAGAGAAACACGTGCACCGCAACTAGAGAGAAGCCCACATGCCGCAACAAAAGATATCCCACATGCTGCAACTAAGACCCAACACAGCCAAGAACATAAATAAAAAACAAACAAACAAAAAACACCCCTGGGACTTCCCTGGTGGCCCAGTGGGTAAGACTCCATGCTCACAATGCAGGGGGCCCAGGTTCGATCCCTGGTTGGGGAATTAGATCCTGCATGCATGCCACAACTAAGGAGTCCGCATGCCGCAACTAAGACCTGGCAAAGATAAAATAAAACAAACACACCCCTGTCCTCAGAGAATCACAAACAGAAGGGTATCTTGCTGAAGAATCCTGTGTTGTCTTTGCAGAAAATGAGACTACTTTGTGTCTCCATCTAAATGAATGCATGTGCAAGACAGAAATATTCCCATGGCTTCTCTAACCGTCTATGTGCAGAAGATGCCCAAACCTATACATATGCTCAGTCCAGATCCCTCTCAAAAGCTCAGGATAAAAGCCAAAGTACTTTCTTTTTTTTTTTAATTTTTAAATTTATTTTTTGACCACACTGGGTCTTCGTTGCAGTGTGCACGCTCTTTATTGCAGGCTTTTCTTTAGTTGTGGCACGCAGGCTCAGTAGTTGTAGTGTGCAGGCTCTAGAGCATGTGGGCTCAGTAGTTGCGGTGCACGGCTTCTCTCTAGTTGCGGCACGCAGGTTTAGTTGCCCTGTGGCATGTGGGATCTTAGTTCCCCGACAAGGGATCGAACCCACGTCCCCTGCATTGGAAGGTGGATTCTTAACCACTGGACCACCAGTGAAGTCCCAAAGTACTTTCAATAGATGACCACGCTCACATACCCCCATCATGCTCAACTACGCTCTCCCTCCCTCGCTAAAACGTCAGGCAGGTGAGCCTCCTTGCTGTTCTTTGAATCTGCCAGGCATGCTCAAGGCCTTTACACTTGCTATTCACTCTGGAGTGCTCATTCCCCAGATATTCATTCCTCAATTCCCTTAGTTCTTTGCTCAAGTGTTGCCTTCTTAGTGAAGCCTTCCTTTAACATCCTACTTTTTAAAAAAAATATTTATTTATTTATTTGGCTGCTTCAGGTCTTAGTTGCGGCATGCAGGATCTTCCTTGCAGCATGCAGGATCTTTCGTTGTGGTGCGTGGGCTTCTCTCTAGTTGTGGTGTGCGGGCTCCAGAGCGCGCGGCTCAGTAGTTGCAGTGCGCAGGTTCTCTAGTTGGGGCACGCGGCCTCAGTAGTTGGGGCACATGGGCTTAGTTGCCCCGCGGCATGTGGGATCTTAGTTCCCTGACCAGGGATCGAACCCGCGTCCCCTGCATTGGAAGGCAGATTCTTAACCACTGGACCACGAGGGAAGTCCCTATCATCCTACTTTAAATCGCAATCACCAGTATCACCCCATTCTACCCCTGTTTTATCTCTTTTCCCAGCTTTATATTTCAGAGAGCACTTATCTTCTACATATTGTATAAATTTACTTTTAAAATTGTGTTTATCATCTCCTCTCACTAAAATACAAGCTCTTTCAGGAAAAGTATTTTGCCTATTTTTGTTCACTGCTATATCTCTATAACACCTACAATAGTACCTGGAAAATAGTAAGTGCTCAATAACAAATATATTTTGAATGAATGAGCTCCAAATATATATATATATATATATATATATATATATACACACACACACACACACACACACCTCACTAAACATCTCCACTTAGATATCCATAAACCTCCATTCAACATGCACAAAACAATTCATTATCTACCTCCCACTCATCCTTACTCCTTCCCCTTCCTGCAATTTCCTACCTTACCACCACCCACCTAGTTGCCCAAACCAGAAATCTCATCCTCCACATCATATGAGATATTTCCAAAACATATTTCATATCCATCTCTTCATCTCCACTGCCTGAAGACACAATAGAATCCAAAATAGTCTCACTGCCTCTGGACTTATTCCTCTTTAATCTAGGTACCACAGCTCCAGTAATTAATTGTTAAAGTGTTCCCTAAACTGGGGTCTATGCAACTCTTAAGAGTCCTTGTTTTCTTCCTACTTCAACTGAGGTAGTCTCTTGCAGGAACATCCTCTTCTTCCTGACCTCTAAACATTGCAGAGCTCCAGATTTGGCCCCTGAATCTCATCTCTTTACTATTTTCACTCTCTCCTTCCCTAGAATATCACTGGCATTTTGGCTGAGACAATTCTTTATTGAGTAATGTCCCATACATTGCAGGACATTTAGCAATCATCACTTAGTATCCTTTTCCCCAGCACATTAAGTGCCCATTGCCTCCTCAGTTATTATGACACCCAAAACCATCCCCCCAAATATCTAAATCCTCCTAGAGATGTAGTAACACCCTAAATATGAACCCTGACTAGTCATCTTATCCACTTCTATAGCTTTAAATACTATATATATATTGATGACTCCCAAATTCATATTTCCAGATTGAATCTCTTCCTTGAACTTCAGACTGGTATATTCACAGTCTACACAATACTTTTACTTAGAAATCTAGTAAGTCTCTCAAACATGTTATACTTTAAAAACCAAACTCTTTGATTCCCGATTCCTGTTCCTCACCTGCCTTCAATAACTGGGGCAATATGATATTATCACAAACAATTATGTACCATAAATGGACAACATAGAAGAAATGGACAAATTCCTAGAAATGTACAATCTCTCAAGACAGATTATCAGAAAGAAATAGACCAGTTACTAGTAATGAAACTGAGTCAGTGATTTTAAAAAATTCCTAACAAACAAAAGTCCAGGACCAGAAGGCTTCACAGGTAAACTCTACCAAATGTTTAGAGAAGAGTTAATACCTACCCTTCTCAAACTATTCCAAACAATTGCTGAGGAAGAAATGCTTCCGAATTCATTCTATGAGGCCAGCAACATCCTGATACCAAAACCAGACAAAGATATCACAAAAAAAGAAAATTACAGGCCAATATCACTGAACATAGATGCAAAAATCCTCAAAAATATTAGCAAACCAAATTCAACAATACATTAAAAGGATCATATACCATGATCAAGTGGAATTTATCCCAGAATGCAGGATGGTTCAATGTCTGCAAATCAATCAATGTGATGCATCACATTAACAAACTGAAGAATAAAAATCATCTCAATAGATGCAGAAAAAGTTTTTGACAAAATTCAACATCTGCTTATGATAAAAACTCTCCAAAGTGGATGTAGAAGGAACGTACCTCAGCATAATAAAGGCCAGTTTTGACAAGCCCACAGCTAACATCATACTTAACAGTGAAAAGCTGAAAGCATTTCCTCTAAGATCAGGAACAAGACAAGAATGCCCACTCTCACCGCTTTTATTCAACATAGATTGGAAGTCCTAGCCACAGCAATCAGACAAGAAATAGAAATAAAAGGAATCCAAATTGGAAAGGAAGAAGTAAAACTGTCCCTGCTTGCAGATGACATGATATTATATATAGAAAATCCTAAAGACACCAACAAAAAACTACCAGAACTCACCAGCAAATTCAGTAAAGTTGTAGGATACAAAATATACAGAAATCTTTTGCATTTCTTTACACTAACAATGAAATATCAGAAAGAGAAATTAAGAAAACAATCCCCTTTACAGTAGCATCAAAAAGAATAAAGTCCTAGGAATAAATCTAACTAAGGAGGTAAAAGACCTATACTTGAAATACTATAAGACCCTGATGAAAAACTTAAGACAACAAAAACAGATGGAAAGATACACCATGCTCATGGATTGGAAGAATTAATACTGTTAAAATGACCATACTACTCAAGGCAATCTACAGACTGAGTGCAATCCCTACCAAAATACCCATGGCATTTTTCACAGAACGGGAACAAATAATTCTAAAATTTGTATGGAAACAAAAGACCCTGAATAGCCAAAATTGTCTTGAGAAATAAGAACAAAGCTGGAGGTATCACACTCCCTGATTTCAAACTATAATACAAAGCTAATCAAAGCAGTATGGCACTGGCAGAAAAACAGACACATATATCAATGGAACAAAATAGAGAGCTCAGAAATGAACCCACGCTTCTTGGGCAATTAATCTACGCCAAAGGAGGCAAGGGAAAAAGACAGCCTCTTCAATAATGGTGCTGGGAAAACTGGACAGTTATATGCAAAAGAATCAAACTGGACTACTTTCTCACACCATGCACAAAAATAAATTCAAAACAGATTAAAGACTTAAATGTAAGACTTGAAACCATAAAAATTCTAGAAGAAAACACACGCAGTACACTCCTTAACATCAGTCTTAGTAATATGTTTTTGTTGTTTTTGTTTTTTGTTTTTTTTGCAGTTCGTGGGCCTCCCACTGTTGTGGCCTCTCCTGTTGTGTAGCACAGGCTCTGGATGCGCAGGCTCAGTGGCCATGGCTCACGGGCCCAGCTGCTCCGCGGCATGTGGGATCTTCCCGGACCGGGGCACGAACCCGTGTCCCCTGCATCGGCAGGCGGACTCTCAACCACTGTGCCACCAGGGAAGCCCAGTAATATGTTTTTTATCAAACTAAAAAGCTTTTGCACAGCAAAGGAAACTATCAACAAAATGAAAATGCTGCCTACTGAGAGAAGGTATCTGCAAACAAAATATTCTGTAAGAGATTAACATCCAAAATATACAAAGAACTCATGCAACTCAACAGCAAAAAAACAACTCGATTAAAAAATGGGCAGAGGATCTCAATAGATATTTCTCCAAAGAAGACATATAGATGGCCAACAAGTACATGAAAAGATGTTCAACATCACTAATCATCAGGGAAATGCAAATCAAAATCACAATGAGACAGCACTTCACACCTGTCAGGATGGCTATTAACAAAAAGAAAACAAATAACAAGTGTTGGCAAGGATATGGAGAAAAGGGAATCCTCATGCACTATTGGCAGGAATGTAAGTTGGTGCAGCCACTATGGAAAACAGTATGGAGATTCCACAAAAAATTAAAAACAGAGCTACCATGTGATCCAGCAATTCCTACTCTTGGGTATTTATCCAAAGAAAACAAAAACACTAATTAGAAAAGATATATACACCCCTATGTTTGTTGCAGCATTATTTACAACAGCCAAGATATGGAAGCAACCTAAGTGCCCATCAATAGATGAATGGATAAAGAAGATGTGGTACACACACACACACACACACACACACACACACATTCACACACTGGAATATTAATCACCTATAAAAAATAATGAGGGCTTCCCTGGTGGCGCAGTGGTTGAGAGTCCGCCTGCCGGTGCAGGGGACACGGCTTCGTGCCCCGGTCCGGGAAGATCCCACATGCCACAGAGCGGCTGGGCCCGTGAGCCATGTCCACTGAGCCTGCGCGTCTGGAGTCTGTGCTCCACAATGGGAGAGGCCACAACAGTGGGAGGCCCGCATACCGCAAAAAAAAAAATTAAAAAATAAAATGAAATCTTGCCATTTATGACAACGTGGTTGGGACAAGAGACTTTAATGAGAAGTGAAATAAGTCAGACAGAGAAAGATAAATAATATATGAGTTCACTTATATAAGGAATCTAAAAAGCAAAATAAAGGAACAAACAGAACAAAACAGACAGAGTCATAAATACAGAGAACAAACAGGTGGTTGCCAGAAGGGAGGGAAGTGTGGGGAGGAGAGAAATAGGTGAGGAAGATTAAGAGGTAAAACTTTCCAGCTATAAAACAAATGAGTTATGGGTATGAAATGTACCATTGGGGAATACAGTCAATATAATTACGTAATATCTTCATATGGTGACAGACAGTAACTAGACTTATTGTGGTGATCATTTTGAAATGCACAGAAATATCAAATTACTATGTTGTGTAACAGAAACATACTGTTATAGGTCAATTATACTTCAAAAAATAAACAAACAAACTCACAGAAAAAGAGATCAGATTTGTGGTTACCAGAGGCTGGGGTAGTGGGTGGGGAGGTCTGGTTGTAGGCAGTCAAAAGGTACAAACTTCTAGTTGTAAGATAAATAAGTACTAGGGATGTGACATAAAACGTGACAAATATTGTTAACACTGCTCTATGTTATATATGAAAGTTGTTAAGAGTAAATCCTAAGAGTTCTCATCACAAGGAAAAAGATTTTTTTCTTTTTCTTTACTTTTGTATCCACATGTGATGATGGATGTTCACTAAACTTACTGAGGTAATCACTTCATGATGTATTTAAGTCAAATCATTACACAGTACGCCTAACACTTAATACAGTGCTATATGTCAATTATATCTCAATAAAACTGGAAGAAAAAACAAAACAGATAAAACCTCATGTTCTGGACTTCCCTGGTGGTGCAGTGGTTAAGAATCCGCCTGCCAATTTTTCACAGAACTAGAACAAAAAATTTCACAATTTGTATGGAAACACAAAAGACCCCAAATAGCCAAAGCAATCTTGAGAAAGAAAAACGGTGATGGAGGAATCAGGCTCCCTGACTTCAGACTATATTACAAAGCTACAGTAATCAAGCCAGTATGGTACTGGCACAAAAACAGAAATTTAGATCAATGGAATAGGATAGAAAGCCCAGAGATAAACCCATGCACATATGGTAACCTTATCTTTGATAAAGGAGGCAAGAATATACAATGGAGAAAAGACAGCCTCTTCAATAAGTGGTGCTGGGAAAACTGGACAGCTACATGTAAAAGAATGAAATTAGAACACTCCTTAACACCATACACAAAAGTAAACTCAAAATGGATTAAAGACCTAAATGTAAGGCCAGACACTATAAAACTCTTATTAGAGGAAAACACAGGCAGAACACTCTATGACATAAATGACAGAAAGATCCTTTTTGACCCACCTCCTAGAGAAATGGAAATAAAAACAAAAATAAACAAATGGGACCTAATGAAACTTCAAAGCTTCTGCACAGCAAAGGAAACCATAAACAAGACGAAAAGACAACCCTCAGAATGGGAGAAAATATTTGCAAATGAAGCAACTGACAAAGGATTAATCTCCAAAATTTATAAGCAGCTCATGCAACTCAATATTAAAAAAACAAACAACCCAATCCAAAAATGTGCAGAAGACCTAAATAGACATTTCTCCAAAGAAGATATACAGATTGCCAACAAACACATGAAAGAATGCTCAACATCATTAATCATTAGAGAAATGCAAATCAAAACTACAATGAGGCTCCTGGCCTGGCCTCAGCTTCTCGCAAGTGTGGAAGCCGAGTGGATGAAAGGCTCTTGCTGCTCCAGCCAGGAGTCAGGACTCTGCCTCTGAGGTGGGAGAGCCAACTTCAGAACACTCGTCAAGAAGAGACCTCCCAGCCCCACATAATATCAAACGGCGAAAATCTCCCAGAGATCTCCATCTCAACACCAGCACCCAGCTTCGCTCAACGACCAGCAAGCTACAGTGCTGGACAACCTATGCCAACCATATAGCAAAACAGGAACACAACCCCACCCACTAGCAGAGAGGCTGCCTAAAATCATAATAAGTCCACAGACACCCCAAAACACACCACCAGACGTGGACCTGCCCACTAGAGAGACAAGATCTAGCCTCATACACCACAACACAGCCACTAGTCCCCTCCACCAGGAAGCCTACACAACGCACTGAACCAACCTTAGCCACTGGAGACAGACATCAAAAACAACGGGAGCTACGAACTTGCAGCCTGCAAAAAGGTGAACCCAATCACAGTAAGATAAGCAAAATGAGAAGACAGAAAAACACACAGCAGATGAAGGAGCAGGATAAAAACCCACCAGACCTAACAAATGAAGAGGAAATAGGCAGTCTACCTGAAAAAGAGTTCAGAATAATGATAGTAAAGATGATCCAAAATCTTGGAAATAGAATGGACAAAATGCAAGAAGCAGTTAACAAGGACCTAGAAGAAATAAAGATGAAACAGACAATGATGAACAACACAATAAATGAAATGAAAAATACTCTAGATGGGATCAATAGCAGAATAAATGAGGCAGAAGAACGGATAAGTGACCTGGAAGATAAAATAGTGGAAATAACTACTGCAGAGCAGAATAAAGAAAAAAGAATGAAAAGAACTGAGGACAGTCTCAGAGACCTCTGGGACAACATTAAACGCACCAACATTCGAATTATAGGGGTTCCAGAAGAAGAAGAGAAAAAGAAAGGGACTGAGAAAATATTTGAAGAGATTATAGTTGAAAACTTCCCTAATATGGGAAAGGAAATCGTTAATCAAGTCCAGGAAGCACAGAGAGTCCCATACAGGATAAATTCAAGGAGAAATACGCCAAGACACATATTAATCAAACTGTCAAAAACTAAATACAAAGAAAGCATATTAAAAGCAGCAAGGGAAAAACAACAAATAACACACAAGGGAATCCCCATAAGGTTAACAGCTGATCTCTCAGCAGAAACTCTACAAGCCAGAAGGGAGTGGCAGGACATACTGAAAGTGATGAAGGAGAAAAACCTGCAACCAAGATTACTCTACCCAGCAAGGATCTCATTCAGATTTGATGGAGAAATTAAAACCTTTACAGACAAGCAAAAGCTGAGAGAGTTCAGCACCACCAAACCAGCTTTACAACAAATGCTAAAGGAACTTCTCTAGACAAAAACACAAGAGAAGGAAAAGTCCTATAATAACGAACCCAAAACAATTTAGAAAATGGGAATAGGAACATACATATCGATAATTACCTTAAATGTAAATGGACTAAATGCTCCCACCAAAAGACACAGATTGGCTGAATGGATACAAAAACAAGACCCATATATATGCTGTCTACAAGAGACCCACTTCAGACCTAGAGACACATACAGACTGAAAGTAAGGGGATGGAAAAAGATATTCCATGCAAATGGAAACCAAAAGAAAGCTGGAGTAGCAATTCTCATATCAGACAAAATAGACTTTAAAATAAGGACTATCAGAAGAGACAAAGAAGGACACTACATAATGATTAAGGGATCGATCCAAGAAGAAGATATAACAATTGTAAATATTTATGCACCCAACATAGGAGCACCTCAATACATAAGGCAAAAACTAGCAGCCATAAAAGGGGAAATCGACAGTAACACATTCATAGTAGGGGACTTCAACACCCCACTTTCACCAATGGACAGATCATCCAAAATGAAAATAAATAAGGAAACACAAGCTTTAAATGATACATTAAACAGGATGGACTTAATTGATATTTATAGGACACTCCATCCAAAAACAACAGAATACACATTTTTCTCAAGTGCTCATGGAACATTCTCCAGGATAGATCATATCTTGGGTCACAAATCAAGCCTTGGTAAATTTAAGAAAATTGAAATTATATCAAGTATCTTTTCCGACCACAACGCCATGAGATTAGATATCAATTATAGGAAAAGAGCAGTAAAAAATACAAACACATGGAGGCTAAACAATACACTACTTAGTAACGAAGTGATCACTGAAGAAATCAAAGAGGAAATTAAAAAATACCTAGAAACAAATGACAATGGAGATACAACGACCCAAAACCTATGGGATGCAGCAAAAGCAGTTCTAAGAGGGAAGTTTATAGCAATACAAGCCCACCTTAAGAAGCAGGAAACATCTCGAATAAACAACCTAACCTTGCACCTCAAGCAATTAGAGAAAGAAGAACAAAAAAACCCCAGAGTTAGCAGAAGGAAAGAAATCATAAAAATCAGATCAGAAATAAATGAAAAAGAAATGAAGGAAACAATAGCAAAGATCAATAAAACTAAAAGCTGGTTCTTTGAGAAGATTAACAAAATTGATAAACCATTAGCCAGACTCATCAAGAAAATAAGGGAGAAGACTCAAATCAATAGAATCAGAAATGAAAAAGGAGAAGTAACAACTGACACTGCAGAAATACAAAAAATCATGAGGGATTACTACAAGCAACTCTATGCCAATAAAATGGACAATCTGGAAGAAATGGACAAATTCTTAGAAATGCACAAACTGCCAAGACTGAATCAGGAAGAAATAGAAAATATGAACAGACCAATCACAAACACTGAAATTGAAACTGTGATTAAAAATCTTCCAACAAACAAAAGCCCAGGACCAGATGGCTTCACAGGCGAATTCTATCAAACATTTAGAGAAGAGCTAACACCTATTCTTCTCAAACTCTTCCAAAATATAGCAGAGGGAGGAACACTCCCAAACTCATTCTACGAGGCCACCATCACCTTGATACCAAAACCAGACAAGGATGTCACAAAGAAAGAAAACTACAGGCCAATATCACTGATGAACATAGATGCAAAAATCCTCAACAAAATACTAGCAAACAGAATCCAACAGCACATTAAAAGGATCATACACCATGATCAAGTGGGGTTTATTCCAGGAATGCAAGGATTCTTCAATATACGCAAATCTATCAATGTGATTAACCATATTAACAAATTGAAGGAGAAAAACCATATGATCATCTCAATAGATGCAGAGAAAGCTTTTGACAAAATTCAACACCCATTTATGATAAAAACCCTGCAGAAAGTAGGTGTAGAGGGAACTTTCCTCAATATAATAAAGGCCGTATATGACAAGCCCACAGCCAACATCATCCTCAATGGCGAAAAACTGAAAGCATTTCCACTAAGGTCAGGAACAAGACAAGGTTGCCCACTCTCACCACTCTTATTCAACATAGTTTTGGAAGTTTTAGCCACAGCAATCAGAGAAGAAAAGGAAATAAAAGGAATCCAAATCGGAAAAGAAGAAGTAAAGCTGTCACTGTTTGCAGATGACATGATACTATACATAGAGAATCCTAAAGATGCTACCAGAAAACTACTAGAGCTAATCAATGAATTTGGTAAAGTAGCAGGATACAAAATTAATGCACAGAAATCTCTGGCATTCCTATATACTAATGATGAAAAATCTGAAAGTGAAATCAAGAAAACACTCCCATTTACCATTGCAACAAAAAGAATAAAATATCTAGGAATAAACCTACCTAAGGAGACAAAAGACCTGTATGCAGAAAATTATAAGACACTGATGAAAGAAATTAAAGATGATACAAACAGATGGAGAGATATACCATGTTCTTGGATTGGAAGAATCAACATTGTGAAAATGACTCTACTTCCCAAAGCAATCTATAGATTCAATGCAATCCCTATCAAACTACCACTGGCATTTTTCACAGAACTAGAACAAAAAATTTCACAATTTGTATGGAAACACAAAAGACCCCGAATAGCCAAAGCAATCTTGAGAACAAAAAATGGAGCTGGAGGAATCAGGCTGCCTGACTTCAGACTATACTACAAAGCTACAGTAATCAAGACAGTATGGTACTGGCACAAAAACAGAAAGATAGATCAATGGAATAGGATAGAAAGCCCAGAGATAAACCCATGCACATATGGTCACCTTATCTTTGATAAAGGTGGCAGGAATATACAGTGGAGAAAGGACAGCCTCTTCAATAAGTGGTGCTGGGAAAATTGGATAGGTACATGTAAAAGTATGAGATTAGATCACTCCCTAACACCATACACAAAAATAAGCTCAAAATGGATTAAAGACCTAAATGTAAGGCCAGAAACTATCAAACTCTTAGAGGAAAACATAGGCAGAACACTCTATGACATAAATCACAGCAAGATCCTTCTTGACCCATCTCCTAGAGTAATGGAGATAAAAACAAAAATAAACAAATGGGACCTAATGAAACTTCAAAGCTTTTGCACAGCAAAGGAAACCATAAACAAGACCAAAAGACAGCCCTCAGAATGGGAGAAAATATTTGCAAATGAATCAACTGACAAAGGATTAATCTCTAAAATTTACAGGCAGCTCATGCAGCTCAATAACAAAAAAATAAACAACCCAATCCAAAAATGGGCAGAAGACCTAAATAGACATTTCTCCAAAGAAGATATACAGACTGCCAACAAACACATGAAAGAATGCTCAACATCATTAATCATTAGAGAAATGCAAATCAAAACTACAATGAGATATCATCTCACACCAGTCAGAATGGCCATCATCAAAAAATCTAGAAACAATAAATGCTGGAGAGGGTGTGGAGAAAAGGGAACACTCTTGCACTGCTGGTGGGAATGTGAATTGGTTCAGCCACTATGGAGAACAGTATGGAGGTTCCTTAAAAAACTACAAATAGAACTACCATATGACCCAGCAATCCCACTACTAGGTATATACCCTGAGGAAACCAGAATTCAGAAAGAGTCATGTACCAAAATGTTCATTGCAGCTCTATTTACAATAGCCCGGAGATGGAAACAACCTAAGTGCCCGTCGTCGGATGAATGGATAAAGAAGATGTGGCACATATATACAATGGAATATTACTCAGCCATAAAAAGAAACGAAATTGAGCTATTTGTAATGAGGTGGATAGATCTAGAGTCTGTCATACAGAGTGAAGTAAGTCAGAAAGAGAAGGACAAATACCGTATGCTAACACATATATATGGAATTTAAGAAAAAAAAATGTTATGAAGAACCTAGGGGTAAAACAGGAATAAAGACAGAGACCTACTGGAGAACAGACTTGAGGATATGGGGAGGGGGAAGGGTGAGGTGTGTTAGGGCGAGAGAGAGACATGGACATATATATACTAACAAACGTAAGGTAGATAGCCAGTGGGAAGCAGCCGCATGGCACAGGGAAACCGGCTCGGTTCTTTGTGGCTGTCTGGAGGGGTGGGATAGGGAGGGTGGGAGGGAGGGAGACAAAGAGGGAAGAGATATGGGAACATATATATATGTATAACTGACTCACTCTGTTATAAAGCAGAAACTAACACACCATTGTAAAGCAATTATACCCCAATAAAGATGTTAAAAAAAAAAAAAAACTACAATGAGATATCATCTCACACCAGTCAGAATGGCCATCATCAAAAAATCTCCAAACAATAAATGCTGGAGAGGGTGTGGAGAAAAGGGAACTCTCTTGCACTGGTGGTGGGAATGTAAATTGATACAGCCACTATGGAGAACAGTACGGAGGTTTCTTAAAAATCTAAAAATAGAACTACCATATGACCCAGCAATCTCACTACTGGGCATATACCCTGAGAAAACCATAATTCAAAGAGTCATTTACCAAAATGTTCACTGCAGCTCTATTTACAATAGCCAGGACATGGAAGCAACCTAAGTACCCATTGACAGATGAATGGATAAAGAAGATGTGGCACATATATACAATGGAATATTTCTCAGCCATAAAAAGAAACGAAATTGAGTTATTTGTAGTGAGGTGGATGGACCTAGAGTCTGTCATACAGAGTGAAATAAGTCAGAAAGAGAAAAACAAATACAGTATGCTAACACATATATATGGAATCTAAAAAAAAGAAGACAAAAAGGTCATGAAGAACCTAGGGGCAAGACGGGAATAAAGACACAGACCTACTGGAGAACGGACTTGAGGACATGGGGAGGGGGAAGGGTAAGCTGGGACAAAGTGAGAGAGTGACATGGACATATATACATTACCAAATGTAAAATAGATAGCTAGTGGTAGCTAGTGGGAAGCAGCCGCATAGCACAGGGAGATCAGCTCGGTGCTTTGTGACCACCTAGAGGGGTGGGATAGGGAGGGTAGGAGGGAGGGAGATGCAAGAGTGAAGAGACATGGAGATATATGTATATGTATAACTGATTCACTTTGTTATAAAGCAGAAACTAACACACCATTGTAAAGCAATTATACTCCAATAAAGATGTTAAAAAGGGCTTCCCTGGTGGCGCAGTGGTTGAGAGTCCGCCTGCCGATGCAGGGGACACGGGTTCGTGCCCCGGTCCGGGAAGATCCCACGTGCCGCGGAGCGGTTGGGCCCGTGAGCTATGGCCGCTGGGCCTGCGCTTCCGGAGCCTGTGCTCCGCAACGGGAGAGGCCACAACAGTGAGAGGCCCGCGCACCGCAAAA
>NW_006788818.1:186131-199401 GCF_000442215.2 Lipotes vexillifer | reverse complement strand
GATGTTAAAAAAAAAAAAAGCATCTGCCTGCCAATGCAGGGGATACGGGTTCGAGCCCTGGTCCTGGAAGATCCCACATGCTGTGGAGCAACTAACCTCTTACGCTGCAACTACTGAGCCTGCGCTCCAGAGCCCGCGAGCCACAACTACTGAAGACTGAGCACCTAGAGCCTGAGCTCGGAAACAAGAGAAGCCACTGCAACGAGAAGCCCACGCACCACAACGAAGAGAAGCCCCTGCTCACCACTAGAGAAAGCCCGCGTGCAGCAATGAAGACCCAACAACGAAGACCCAACGCAGCCAAAAATAAATAAATAAATTTATTTTTATTTTATTTTTTTTTTTGCGGTACACGGGCCTCTCACTGTTGTGGCCTCTCCTGTTGCGGAGCACAGGCTCCGGATGCGCAGGCTCAGCAGCCATGGCTCACGGGCCCAGCCGCTCCGCAGTATGTGGGATCTTCCCGAACCGGGGCACGAACCCGTGTCCCCTGCATCGGCAGGCGGACTCTCAACCACTGCGCCACCAGGGAAGCCCTAAATAAAATATTTTTTAAAATTAAAAAAAAAAATCTCATGTTCTATATGTTCAATATAACAAGAACTCGGGCAATACATGTAGAGCACTTACAGAAAGAGGTGGCACATGCATTAGCTGTTTTGTATCATCATTTCAATAAAATGGCAACTTAAGTTTTCCAGTCGCTTGGGACTAAAGGAAAAATATCGTCATATTTATTACTGTATTAGCCTTATTAGTTCCAAGACCTGATAAAGACATTTTTTAAAAACTTAAAGCACAAGTGTCACTATTTTGTGCAGACAAAAAGGCTGCAGAGTATCCTGAGGGAATGGTGCAGATCCTATTACTTTTAACATCATAAATAAAACTTGACTTAAAAGCTAGGGTCTTTGAGGATCCTCTGAGGCAAAGGGAACTATGTAACCACATCTGTCTAAGCCAAACAAGAGATCTGTTTCATAACTCCTGACCTTTTAACTTCTGATTCCAATATCAGAGTGTCAGGTACTCCTTTGCTCTTACGATCGTGTCCTCTCCAGATGTCTCTGTATTAAATCTATCTGAAGCCACAGATATTCTTTATCAAGCTGAGGAGGAGCTGTAATTTATCTCATCTGAAATACTCTACATTTAAAACTCCTAATATGAATAATGGCTATAATGACTAAATATTATATAACATTAAAAATGAACTACAGACATGCCTATCAACATGGATGAACACACCAATATAATGTTCAGTAAATAAAGTAGCAGAAGAATTCAGCAGTGTGAGATCATTGATATAAAGTTTAAAATATGCAAAATAGGGCTTCCCTGGTGGCGCAGTGGTTGAGAGTCCGCCTGCTGATGTAGGGGACATGGATTCGTGCCCCGGTCCAGGAAGATCCCACATGCTGCGGAGCGGCTAGGCCCGTGAGCCATGGCCGCTGAGCCTGTGTGTCCGGAGTCTGTGCTCCGTGACGGGAGAGGCCACAACAGTGAGGGGCCCGCGTACCGCAAAAAAATAAAAATAAAATAAAATATGCAAAATAGGGCTTCCCTGGTGGCGCAGTGGTTGAGAGCCCGCCTGCTGATGTAGGGGACATGGATTCGTGCCCCGGTCCAGGAAGATCCCACATGCTGCGGAGCGGCTAGGCCCGTGAGCCATGGCCGCTGAGCCTGTGTGTCCGGAGTCTGTGCTCCGTGACGGGAGAGGCCACAACAGTGAGGGGCCCGCGTACCGCAAAAAAATAAAAATAAAATAAAATATGCAAAATAATAGAGTGTTTAGGGATACATAAATAAGTGTAAAAAAGCATAAAGACATACACTAGAATGATAAACATCAATTTTAGTGGTGTGATTTAATCTAGGCAGGAGAAAGGAAATGCAATCATCAAGGGGAACATAGGACTTTAATTCTATTGGTAATGTTTTTGTTCTTAATCTGAGTGCTTGGTACACAAGTTAACTTGTTTTAGTATTCTTTTTTATTTAGATTTCAGAAATTTAATAAAATAAATAAGTGTATATAAAATGTATGTGTACAGTTTAAACATAAAAATTAAATCAATACTCAGTTTAATAAATAGAAGTTGTTTAATTTAGTCAAAATTCCAATCTTTTCCTTTAAAGTCTAGGCTTTTTCTGTTTTAAAAATTTTATAAAACCTGAGATAAGACATTTTCTTCTAGGGAATTCGCTGGTGGTCCAGTGGTTAGGACTCGGTGCTTTCACTGCCAGGGGCACAGGTTCAATTCCTAGTTGGGGAACTAAGATCCTGCAAGATGTGTGGCGCAGCCCCCACACCCCAATTTTTTTTTTCTTCTAAATATTTTAAAATTTTACCTTTCACATTTAGGTCATGAATGCAACTGGAATTGATTTTTATGTATGGTATTAGATAGGGATCCATTTTTTTCTTATGGCTAACAAATGATCTAAGTTAATTACTGAATAATTTATCTTTTCTCCACTGATCTGTAATGCCACTTTTTTTTTCCCATGTATTTATTTTATTTATTTACTTTTGGCTGCTTTGGGTCTTC
The DNA here is from genome assembly GCF_000442215.2 of Lipotes vexillifer. NCBI lineage: Eukaryota > Metazoa > Chordata > Mammalia > Artiodactyla > Lipotidae > Lipotes > Lipotes vexillifer. Next base: position 196,849 of record NW_006788818.1, on the reverse strand, counting down.
GTTGCTGCGCGTGGGCTTTCTCTAGTTGCGGAGAGCGGGGCTACTCCATTGCGGTGCGCGGGCTTCTCATTATGATGGCTTCTCTTGTTGCGGAGCACGGGCTCTAGGCGCGCGGGCTCAGTAGTTGTGGCACACGGGTTTAGTTGCTCTTCAGCACATAGGATCTTCCCGGACCAGGGCTCGAACCCATGTCCCTTGCATGACAGGGAGATTCTTGACCACTGCACCACCAGGGAAGCCCTGTAATACCACCTTTGTCACATATCCAAGTTTCCCTATACTCAAAGGTCTCTTTCCCAGTGCTCTATTCTATTCTACAGGTCTATTTCTTTTTTTTTTTTTTTTGCGATGCGTGGGCCTCTCACCACTGTGGCCTCTCCCGTTGCGGAGCACAGGCTCTGGACGTGCAGGCTCAGCGGCCATGGCTCACGGGTGCAGCCGCTCCGCAGCATGTGGGATCCTCCCGGACCGGGGCACGAACCCGTGTCCCCTGCATCGGCAGGCGGACTCTCAATCACTGTGCCACGAGGGAAGCCCTACAGCTCTATTTCTTGATCACAGGACCAAAACCACCTTGTCTAACGATTATGGTTTTACAATGAGTCCTGTAATCAGGTAGGGCAAGTTTCCCCATTTTGTCTTCAGAAGTATCTTAGCTGCTCCATCAATGTGTTAAGTTCCATGAAAAAAACTTCTTGGAACTTTTATTAGAATTACATTCAACCTAAAATACAAACTGGGGAGAACTGTCATCTTTATAATACTGACTTTCAATCCATGAATATCATATGTGTCTCCCATTTATTTAGGACTTCTTTATTCTCTAATTGGACCATCTTGGTCTTTTAAACAGAGTTCTGGGGGAAACCTGATCTAATTTATTTTTATTGTGAATAAGAGATATCTGTATCCCTTTCTACCATTTTATTTTCCATTTTTTATTTCTTCCACTTTCCAGTTTTCTTTTTCTTTTGCCTTCTGTTGCATTTTTTTCTCATTCATTTTTCTACTAATTTCTATTTATTTTAATTCTTTCTATTTCTACTTTTTTATTGTCACCCCTGAAAGGCAAAAATGAATACTTTACCTGAAGTCTAAAGTTAATATCTTTACTGTCCTTCTTAATTAAACAAGAACTCTTGGAATGCTTTTACTTCAAACCCCTTCCCTACTTATATTTGAGTACTTTCCATTTTTACATCCACAAATAATATGTTATTATTGTTTTATTAGGTCAATCCTTCTTAAGATTTTCCCCAGCGGGCATCATATCCTTTGCTCATCATTCCTCTTTGCATCTCTGACCTTGTTTCCAAGAAGCATTCTTCCTTCGACCTGAAGTACATCCTCTAGAAGTTCCTTTGGTGAGATTCTGTGGCAATATATTTTCTCAGTTTCTTTGTTTGAAATTTTCCTTCTTTCAGACTTATTTTTTAAAAATATTTATTTTATTTATCTATTTGGCTGTGCCGGGTCTTAGTTTCGGCACGTGGGATCTTCATTGCTGAGTGTAGGATCTTCGTTGTGGCATGCGGGCTCCTTTGGTTGCAGCGTGCGGGATCTAGTTCCTTGACCAGGGATCAAACCTGGGCCCCCTGCATTGGGAGCATGGAGTCTTAACCACTGGACCATCAGGGAAGTCCCTAGACTTATTTCTGAAATATGATTTTAGTGGGTATACAACTCTAAATTGACAGGTGTTTTCTTTTAGCATTTGTAAAATATTGTTTCACTGTCTTCTTGCTTTCAGTCCTGGCTTGACCGGAACAGCAAACAATCTCTCAAAATGTATATATCCTGCTAGAGGAAATTATGTAGTCTCAGGGTCCATTATAAACCCTTTTTCCGGGACTTCCCTGTTGGTCCAGCGGGTAAGACTCCACGTTCCCAATGCAGGGGGCCAGGGTTTGATCCCTTGTCGGGGAACTAGATGCCACATGCATGCCACAACTAAGAGCTCACATGCCATAACTAAAGATCCCGCGTGCCGCAACTAAGACCCAGCACAGCCAAAATAAATAAATAAATAAATATTTTAAAAAATAAAATAAAAATAATAAAGGAAATAAAGTAGTATAGTTTATCTAACTACGAGGAAACCAGGAAAAAGCATTTAAAAGTCAAACTGACAAAAACAAGCAAAGAAAACTTGTCAACTAAAAAAAAAAAAAAAGTCAAAGGTACTTGAACTGGTACCTCTCAGGACTTGAATAGGCTACTTGCCTGCTATATGACCTTAATCTTCAACATAACCATAAGGTAGATATTACCATCCCCATTTTAAGATGAACTTAGGGTATATGGAAGGTTAAGTAGCTTTTCCAAGGTCAATTACCTAATAAATAGTGAAGCCAGGATTTTTTAATCCAGGCAGCCTGACTTCTGAGTTTGCATTTAAACCATATACGATGTTGCCTGATCCTAAATCAAGGAATGTTAACTGATTTAAGATCTGTAAGAGGTTTACACTCTGCTAAACCAAAGAGCTGAGGAATTCCCTTGTGCAAGAGATTTGTATGTTAAAAGCCCTGATCAATACAGGTTTCCTCTATCTAAAATTGTAAGATAATTAGAATTATTTAAAGCAACAAAAAAAGCACAGCCACTAGTCTAATATGTCTTAGAAGATTCTTCAGCTAAACTGCCAAGTGTTTTTTTTTAATAAATAAATTTATTTATTTATTTTTGGCTACGTTGGGTCTTCGTTGCTGCGCGCAGGCTTTCTCTAGTCACATTGAGCAGGGGCTATTCTTGGTTGCAGTGCGCGGGCTTCTCATTGTGGTGGCTTCTCTTGTTGTGGAGCAGAGGCTCTAGGCACGCGGGCTTAGTTGCTCCACGGCCTGTGGGATGTTCCCGGACCAGGGCTCGAACCTGTGTCCGCTGCATTGGCAGGCAGATTCTTAACCACTGCTCCACCGGGGAATCCCGCCAAGTGGTTTTAAGATCATATAAAAATTCAACTAGGAGATTACGAACAAATGGATACTAACAGCAGGACATTTCTAAAAAATATGGCAAACCCCTCATATGTGAACGGGTTCATTTCAATTTGCAAAAACTGGAAAGTTGCTCCCGCCATAAAAAATGGCAGGACAAGAAAGAAGGAAAGGCAGTCAAATCCCAAGACACCACCCCTCTTTTCACGAATCCTTGTATGCTCTTCATCCTCTTCCCAATACTATTCCACATCCCACCATCATCTCCAAATTCTTCTAACAAATCCCTCCAAAGTCCCCTTCTGGTTCTGCAAATTCAGAAAAGGGTAAGAAATATATTGGTGGATTTTTTTTTATTCCATGAAAGCACTGATTACAAATGAAACTAACCAAACAACAAATCAGTTAAATTACTTCATCAAATGCTAAAAATCTTGTTTTGCATGAACACTGCTTTAAACTAAACATCAGCCATTCATCAATACAAGGACGTGCTGGGCCACACAACATAGATAAAAGTGGATTTACAAAGGACAATCGACTATAATGTTTCTACTTCCGAGCCAAAACTATCTTTTTTTTTTTAATATCAAGCAGATTTTAAAATAAAATTTTAGAGGTATAAGAAAACCAGATTTGTCAATCTGGTTTACATTTAAGTTGTATCTGTGACAATGTCCATAAAATCTAGGGGAAATAATAAGAAAAGTAATTTTAGTCTTATTTTATATCTGTAAAACTAAAAGCCTTGGTCTATAGTTTACCTAATAGATATTTAATGCTGCTGTTGCTAATGGTAGCCATAGTCTTGATGGTGTTAACATTAGTGCATGAAAATCGTGAAATATCCACTTCCCAGCTTTAGCAAAACCGTTCATACGTACCAGCTTCCTCAACTTTAATAACCATGGCTAGGTCAGTCTAGTGAGAGAAACACATAAGCGTGCACTGTAGACTAATAACTTCTGATATTAAAAGCAAAAATGGTTCTTTATCTCAATCACCCTAGTAATAGCCATCATTCTTTGATTCACTTTGCATGTCCAAGATAGCCACAAGTTGTAAATACAGATATAAATGAGTCTACCAATATGTGAACCATCAAGAATGAAAAGATTATCTTTCTGCCTTTTCTATTCCTTTTTATGGCACTTCCATAATGCTAGACCCGTACTCTGCAAAATAACCTTCTTCCTCCTGAGAAAGCACAAGTGAATATAATTATTCAGGCAAAAACTAAAAAACAAGCATTTACTGGGTAGATGGTTAAGAGAATTCAGATTATTTTCCATTGAACAAATCAGCATAAATTAGTTTTAAATATCATTCACTCACACAAAACTGATTAGTCATTTTGGTCAAAAAAGATAATACTGCAGAATTTAATCTCCTTGTCCTTTTGGCTTCAAGTGGGATTAATAATACCTGACCTCAAAGAGTTGTGAGAATATCATGAAATAGTATTGTTAAAAAAAATAAAACAGTAAAAAATGAGCTGTGCCTGCATACAGTAAGTACTTAATAACTGTTCAGCTAAGCAAGTGGCTATTAAGAACCAATTATTGATAGATGCCAAGTACCGTGCCAGACAGAGTACAAAGAGAATTAAGTTTATGGTCTTTAAACTGAAAAAGCAACACCAGTAAAGAAAAAGAGATGGTCACGTTAACAAATATGCATTAATATAATATACATGCAATAATGTAAATACAGGTAGCAAAGAAAAGGGTTCCCCCCCTTTCCTTTTTAACCACATGAGAAATAGGGCTGGACTTCCATGTAATGCTAAAGCTCACCCCACTCCTTGATTTTAGTTCCAAATCAAAACTCAAAGCAGATTTTAGCTGTCATGAGTCTCAGCTTGACCAGAATACATAATATCCACAAATATTATCAAGATGATGAAACCAATTTACACCGGCAGAGAAGGGACAATTTAAAGTATCATTTACATTTATTCCTTGGACTTGACAGGAAAGCACACCATTACAGAAATAAACAAAATTAAGAAACAGTGTATCAACTGCTCTTCCAGAGTGATCTACAATTGCTCAGACAGATGCTACTACCTTAATGTAAGGAATTAACACTGTAATCTACATGTACCATTATTATCTGTCACCACAGAATCTACCCCTTTGACTGGAATTGGAAAACTTCTAGTTTCTTAAAATAACTTTCTTTGCCATTTCTGAACTATTTTTGTTAATACTACATAGAAATTTGGCACCTACAAATAGTTGGTTCACAAAGAACTTCATTTGTTTTTGCCTTACCAGAAAAAATGAAACATTATAAAGAGATTTACAGATAAGTTAAAAATGTAAATGGGATTTTAGCAGAAATAAAAAATATTGAAAAATTTAAAAGAGATTTACAATCATGCTCTCAGTACAACAGTCTTACAAATGTCTTTTAAAAGGTCTGTTCAGGGCTTCCCTGGTGGCGCAGTGCTTGAGAGTCCGCCTGCCAATGCAGGAGACGCGGGTTCGTGCCCCGTTTCGGGAGGATCCCACATGCCGCGGAGCAGCTGGGCCCGTGAGCCATGGCCGCTGGGCCTGCGCGTCCGGAGCCTGTGCTCCGCAAATGGGAGAGGCCACGACAGTGAGAGGCCCGCATAACGCAAGGAAAAAAAAAAAAAAAAAAAAAGGTCTGTTCAATAAAAGTTACACTTGCAAAAAGATTACTTAATTTTAAGCACAAATAATGAACATCTAACATATTACTTAAGGGTAAAGACATAAAAATGGGGGTAATTTCCCTTTTTAAGAAAAACTGTAGGGACTTCCCTGGTGGTGCAGTGGTTAAGAATCCGCCCCCTGATGCAGGGGACACGGGTTTGAGCCCTGGTCCGGAAAGATCCCACATTGCCGCAAAGCAAGTAAGCCCATGGGCCACAACTACTGAGCCTGCGCTCTAGAGCCTGCGAGCCACAATTACTGAGCCTGAGTGCCACAACTACTGAAGCCTGCGCACCCTAGAGCCCACGCTCCGCAACAAGAAGCCTGCGCACCTCAATGAAGAGTAGCCCCCGCTCGCCGCAACTAGAGAACGCCCGCATGTAGCAATGAAGACCCAGTGCAGCAAAAATAAACAAATAAATAAATTTATTTTAAGAAACCAAAAACTGTAACCTCCTCCTAGTTAAACAGTCCTTCTGTCTAAGTCCATTCACACTAAGCAGTATGAATCAGCTTTGACACAGAGGTGTGGCTTACTGATAACCAAAAGTACTCTCAGGAAATATCATTAGTGAGTTATAAAGGACAGATCTCAGCAAGGGCAATTCAAATAGCCATGACAAAATCTACACCCAGAAAAATGTAGCACTGTTATTATGCATATCACATTTTGAGAAAATCCCCCAGAACAAAACATATTTTTTTTTTTTTTGCGGTACGCGGGCCTCTCACTGTTGCGGCCTCTCCCGTTGCGGAGCACAGGCTCCGGACGCGCAGGCTCAGCGGCCATGGCTCACGGGCCGAGCCGCTCCGCAGCATGTGGGATATTCCCGGACCGGGGCACAAACCCGCATCCCCTGCATCGGCAGGCGGACTCTCAACCACTGCGCCACCAGGGAAGCCCCAAAACATATTTTTAAAAGCTACAGTATTCAGTGATATATCAAATCTTCTTAAAAAAGTTTTGGCAGTGAACATTAACTATGATGAAAATACTATTTATAAAATCTCCAAAAATAATTTTATCCCCAAACTGAAAATGTAAAGAAATGAAATTCATATTTGTTGTCAACTTGACTTTTAAAATAGTTATGTGATGAAGACACATGAACAAATAAATGGGAATGATGAGAGGAAATTCATTGAAGAAATACAAATGGTTAATAAACAGGAAAATATGTTCAACCTGATTTTTAATAAGGAAAATGCCAATGTAAAGTGAGTTTTATTTTTATTTTTCTTGCCTATCAGAATGGCTAAAAATTTGAAGATTTAAACTATTCAGTTTGCGGGGGAGAGGAAGGAGAAAAGGAAAGATATTGATCAAAGGGTATAATATAAGTAAGTTCTGGAGACCTAAAGTACAGCATGATGACTACAGTTAATAATAATGTATTGTATACTTGACATTTGCTGAGAGTAGATCTCAAATGTTTTCAACACACACATGTGTGCACGCTGGTAACTGTGTGAGGTGATGGATATGTTAATTAGCTTGATGTGGTAACCATTTCACAAAGTATATGTACATCAAAATATCACAGTGTATACCCTAAATACATACACTATTTATTTGTCAATCATATCTCAATAAAGCTGGAAAAAAAAGAATAAAATATCCAGTATTGATGGTATTCAAGAAACAAAAGCGGCAGCGGGTGGTGGTGGTGGTGGGATGAATTGGGAGATCGGGATTGACATATATACACTAGTATGTATAAAATGGATGACTAATAAGAACTTATTTTATTTTAAATAAAATTCAAAAATTCAAGAAAAAATAATACTAATGCATAGAAAAATATTCTCATAAATTAACAGGTAATTTGATATGTCTTTTTGGAGGACACTTTGGCAGTACCAATCAAATTTGTAAACCTTTGACCCAGCAATTCCACTTCTAAAGTACAGATATACTAGACTTAAAAAGATATTGTGGCAGTATTATTTATAATGGCAAAAACTCGAGATACCTGAAATGTCTGTCAACAGGAAAATGGCTAAAGAATGAAACCTTCATACATTGAATACCATGAAGACATTCAAAGATCTACTATGTCCTGACATTAAAGGATATACTCAACATATTGTTGAATGAAAAAAAGAAACAAGTTGCATAACGAAAGGTAGGATTATAAGGCTACACACCAAAAGGGTTCTCAGTGGAAGTATGGAGGGGACAGGAGTGGGAATAAGAGAGAGAGAGTAGGGTGATAAAGACTTTTGCTTTTTATTTTATGTACTTATATACTTACTATCTGAATTTTTATTGTATATTTCCTTTACAATCAAAAATTATTTTTAGGGAATTCCCTGGCGGTCCAGTGGTTAGCACCCACACTTCCATTGCAGGGAGCATGGGTCTGATCCCCGGTCAGGGAACTAAGATCCTGAATAGCATGACCAAAAAAAAAAAAAAAATTATTTTTAAGATTTGAAGAATCAGAATTAATCATCTTATTTCTTCTCCTGGAATACTTGAGACTAAAGTTGTGTTTTAGGCAAGAAAAGTTTCCCTTTAATGGATGAAGTTTGGTTAAATATATCTATACAGTGTTAGAAATCAAGTAAAAATGGTCAATGGAAAGACCGACAAATGAATTTTAAAAAATAGTTTCATAAGATACATGCACCTCCTATGTTCATAGCAGCACTATTTCCAACAGCCAACACATGCAAACAACCTAAATGTCCATCGACAGATGAATGGATAAAGAAGATGTGGTACATATATACAATGAAATATTACTCAGCCATTAGAAAGAATGAAATAATGCCATTTGCAGCAACATGGATGGACCTAGAGATTATCATACTAAACAAAGTAAGTCAGAAGGAGAAAGACAAATACCATATGATATCACTTATATGTGGAATCTAAAATACAACACAAATGAACATATCTACAAAACAAAAACAGACTCACAGACACAGAGAACAGACTTGTGGTTGACAGGGGGGAGAGGGAGTGGGGGAGGGAAAGATTGGAAGTTTGGGATTAGCAAATGTAAACTATTATATACAGGATGGATTACATCAAGGTCCTACTGTATAGGAAACTATATTCAATATCTTATGATAAACCATAAGGAAAAGAATATGAAAAAGACTATATATGTGTATGACTGAGTCACTTTGCTGTACAGAAGAAATTAACACAGTATTGTAAATCAACTATACTTCAAAATATTTTTTTAAAAAGTTTCATGTATGCCTGGATCATACGATATCACGTATGAATATTTTTTCATGAAATAATATTGAGGATCACTATTTATAGCAACTTAATGTGGCATAACTGATGTTTAATAGGTTAACCCTTTTTTAAAAAATTTATTTTGGCTGTGCTGGGTCTTAGTTGCAGCATTTGGGATCTTCGTTGTGGCATGCGGACTCCTTAGTTGCAGCATGCATGAGGGATCTAGTTCCCCAACCAGGGATCGAACCCCAGGCCCCCTGCATTGGGAGCACGGAGTCCTACCCACTGGACCACCAGGGAAGTCCCAGTAGGTTAACCCTTTTAATTTCTTTTAATTAAAAAGAAGAAGTTGCTCAACAACTGCTCCTTAATATTTTCCTTTCTGTTCTGCCCTCCAAAAGCACTAGCACATACTAAAATATTTTAGTTACCAAATCCTCTAAACCTTTTATTAATAATTCTTAACATAAGCACCCTGAAGATAGTTAAATGCTTGCTCTTCTCCAGAGAGTTAAGAGGCTAGAGAGAAGCTTCTGATTTTCTACAAAATAAAATAAATGTAAGCACAAAGAGGAGACAGTTTTAAAAATATGAAGAAATAGGGCTTCCCTGGTGGCGCAGTGGTTGAGAGTCCGCCTGCCGATGCAGGGGACATGGGTTCATGCCCCAGTCCGGGAAATAAGACCCCACAGGCCACAGGGCAACTAAGCCTGTGTGTTCTGGAGCCCACATGCTGCAACTACTGAGCCTGCATGCTCTGAAGCCCATGCGCCACAATGAAAGATCCTGCATGCTGCAACAAAGATCCCATGTGCCGCAATTGAGACCCAACGCAGCCAAATAAATAAATATAAATAAATTTATTTTTTAAAAATTGTGTCTTTCTTTAATACTTACAGCAAAGATTCACCCATATCCTGAATCCTAATGCTCTCCCTCAAATGTAAATTCAGAGGAAGGGATGGGAGGCAAAGCTGAGTGTGTGCAAGTAAAAGGAAGTGGAAAGTACTCTTCATACCTTCTGACTGGTTCTATCCAGTTATTCTTTGGTATCTACTGGCAGTATTTTTTTTTTAACATCTTTATTGGAGTATAACTGCTTTACAATGGTGTGTTAGTTTCTACTGGCAGCATTTTTAAAAGGGGTTTATCCATGAGGGAGGGGAAGACAGGTAAGGCTACCCTCCTTAGGAACTCTCCCCCTTTCTACCTGTCACCCACAGGAAGAGGGGAAAAAGTATTTCAGGGCTCTACTTTTTAACCTTGATTAATAGACAATCAACCCACCCAAAGAACTACTATCTTCTATGAAACCCATTCCGAGGTTAAATAAGAATAAAATACATCATCAACACGAATGTGAGAAAAATACTTCATATTTTTTTTAATATCCTTGATCCCTTATAAAGATTTTTAATTTCTAATGACCTAGGTGGATATTAGTAGTGCAAGTTTAATAAGAACACCTCAATTTAGTGTCCTCCAAAGCTTAAAATGTCCTCACGAAACAATGCTACTAGAAATAACTGGATACGGGACTTCCCTGGTGGTCCAGTGATTAAGACTCTGTGCTCCCAAGGCAGGGGGCCCGGGTTCGATCTCTGGTCAGGGAACTAGATCCGCATGCTGAAACTAAGGCCCAGAACAACCAAATAAATAAATAAATATTTTTTAAAAAAGAAATAAGTGGATAACATTAAGAAAAAAATTAACTTCATGCTGGTCAGAATGGCCATCATCAAAAAATCTACAAACAATAAATGCTGGAGAGGGTGTGGAGAAAGGGAACCCTCTTGCACTGGTGGTGTGGATGTAAGTTGATACAGCCACTATGGAGAACAGTATGGAGGTTCCTTAAAAAACTAAAAATAGGGGCTTCCCTGGTGGCGCAGTGGTTGAGAG
>NW_006788818.1:176200-186072 GCF_000442215.2 Lipotes vexillifer | reverse complement strand
ATCCCACATGCCGCGGAGCGGCTGGGCCCGTGAGCCATGGCCGCTGAGCCTGCGCGTCCGGAACCTGTGCTCCACAATGGGAGGGCCACGGCAGTGAGAGGCCCGCGTACCGCCAAAAACAAAAACAAAAACAAAAAGACTGAAAATAGAACTACCATATGACCCAGCAATCCCACTACTGGGCATATACCCTAAGAAAACCATAATTCAAAAAGACACATGCTGTGGACATAAAATAAAAAAAACAAAACAAAAAAACAAAACAAAAAGACACATGCACCCCAATGTTCACTGCAGCACTGTTTACATTAGCCAGGTCACGGAAGCAACCTAAATGCCCATCAACAGCGAATGGATAAAGAAGATGTAGTACATTATATACAATGGAATATTACTCAGCCATAAAAAGGAACGATATTGGGTCATTTGTTGAGACGTGGATGGATCTAGAGACTGTCATACAGACTGAAGTAAGTCAGAAAGCGAAAAACAAATATTGTATATTAACGCATATATTAATGTGGAACCTAGAAAAATAGTAGAGATGAACCGATTTGCAGGGCAGAAATTGAGACACAGATGCAGAGAACAAACGTATGGACACCAAGGGGGGAAAGCGGCGGGGTGGTGGTGGTGGTGGTATGATGAATTGGGAGATTGGGACTGACATGTATACACTGATGTGTATAAAATGGATGACTAATAAGAACCTGCTGTATAAAAAAATAAATAAAATTAAATTAAAAAATTAAAAAAAACAAACGTTTTTTCCCACACCTCAAAATTAATTTTTCAAAAAAAAAAGAAAAAAGAATGGGAGAAACAGAAGTTGAGAAATTAATATTTGCTCCACCTATGGAGAAACAATTTTCTAATGATGGAAGAAATTACAAAGGAACCAGTGAAGAGCTATGGCATGAAATATTTAGATTTCTGTACAAAACAAAACAAAAATAAAAATGAATATCTCATGGACTTCCCTGGTGGCACAGTGGTTGAGAATCCACTTGCCAATGCAGGGGACATGGGTTTGAGCCGTGGTCCGGGAAGATTCCACATGCCAAGGAGCAACTAAGCCCATGTGCCACAACTACTGAGCCTGGGCTCTAGAGCCCGTGAGTCACAACTACTGAGCCCAAGTGCCACATCTACTGAAGCCCGTGTGCCTAGAGCCTGTGCATCGCAACAAGAGAAGCCACCACAATGAGAAGCCTGTGCACCGCAACAAAGAGTAGCCCCCGCTCGCCGCAAACTAGAGAAAGCCTGTGTACAGCAATGAACACCCAACGCAGCCCAAAATAAATAAATAAATTAATTTTAAAAAAAAACAGTCAACAAGGACCTACTGTATAGCACAGGGAACTATACTCAATATTATGTAATAACTTATAAGGTAAAAGAATCTGAAAAAGGATATATATGCTGTACATCTGACATGAGATATTTTAAATCAACTCTATTTTAATAAAAAAAAGATTTTTTAAAGAAGTAAAATAAAGGAGTTCCCTGCTGGCCTGTGGTTAGGATTCCGGGCTTTCACTTCTGTGGCCCAGGTTCAACCCCTGGTCGGGGAACTCCCACAAGCTGTGCCGCAAGCGGTGCAGTGTGGCCAAAATAAATAAATAAATAAATGAAATGAAATGAAAAAAATAAATAAAATATTTTAAAAATCAAGCACTATGTAAATGTTCATACCCGCTGATCCAGTAATTTCATTTTTTTAAATTTATTTTTTATTGACGTGTAACTGAATTACAGCATTGTGTTAATTACTGCTGTACAGAAAAGTGACTCAGTTATACATATATATACATTCTTTTTCATATCCTTTTCCATTATGGCTTATCACAGGATATTGAATATGGCAGTAATTTCATTAAAAAGAAAAGTTACATGTACAGAGACCTATGTGGAAATATTATTCACAATGGTTAAATAAATTGAAGCCAACAATATAGGAATCCTTAGTTCAGTTGTTCTTTAATTTTTTTTTTTTTATTTGGCTGCGCTGTGTGGCTTGCCAGATCTTAGTTCCTGGACCAGGGATTGAACCTGGGCCTACTGCAGTGAAAGCACCAAGTCCTGACCACTGGACCGCCAGGGAATTTCCCTTAGTTCAGTTTATTTTCATAAACAGGCACTGTTTAGTGGGGAGAATAAAGAGGTAAATAAGCTACAGAGGGAAAAGTGCCCTGCAAAGACATGGACAAAGTGCTCTGGGATCACTCAAGGTAAGGATGAATCATTAACCTTTTAAGCCAGTTTTTGACACTGTATTTCCAACCTAAGTGCAAAGAAGAGAACAGGTAGCTGGGTAGATAGAATCAAGTACATTGGTTATCTGCTAGATATCTGCAGGGTCAAGGTGGGCTAAGACAGCTCTCTATAAGAGATTTTGTTGAGTTCCATCAGAATTAGCCATCCACAAAGGAAACAAACAAATGAAGCAATGTACTTAAGTTCTGTGAGATAATCATAAAATTGTTACCTACCCTTAAATAAAATACAGTCAACAACTATTTTAAAAATACTCCTGGAAATTTGGCTAACAAGTTCACATTTGAGAGAATAAATACAGAGAATCTTTAACAATGGAGGGTTTTTTTTTTCTTTTTTTTTTTGCGGTATGCGAGCTTCTCACTGTTGTGGCCTCTCCCGTTGCGGAGCACAGGCTCTGGACGCGCAGGCTCAGCGGCCATGGCTCACAGGCCCAGCCGCTCCGCGGCACGTGGGATCTTCCCGGACCAGGGCACGAACCCATGTCCCCTGCATCGGCAGGTGGACTCTCAACCACCGCGCCACCAGGGAAGCCCTAAGTCACAGATTTGATTCAAGATTTGATTTTAATGTGTACCTGAAAAAACATCCAGCAACATCATATACTACAAACAATTTCTAAATTCAGTGCACTGATAGTACACACCCTGAGAGGTTTCCCTTACCACTCAGTACCCTGGAAGTGAAGGATGCACTTTAAACCAGTTCTCACTCCCTTGTACAGCACTGATCACAGTACTAATCCCTTTTTCTTTGCCAGTTATAATCATATCTTTTCTCATATTTACTAAACACTATACAGTTTACAAAGACTTCTCATATACATTATCCCATCTGACATTTTTGAAGAAATAGTTACTAACTCTGTTTTATAAATGACGAAACTTAAAGTTCAAGGAGGTCAGCTGACTTGGATAGTCATAGCTAAGAAGTGATGGAGCTGGAACCAGAACGCAGGTTTTCAGACTCCAAAGGTAGTAAATACATTGTATTGAGTAACTATGTCAGAACTTTCAGATTGTCAAAACAAACACCTGGTGCTTTAAACACAGTAGAGAAGTTCAACTGAAAACCAAGCTTGAATCTGAAAGCTGTATGGTTTCAATCATCTCTTCCCTAAAAATCAGTCACTAAACACACTTCCTCTCCTAAACTCCTCGGAATACCATAAAAATCCTAGAATTTGAGAAATCAACCAAACCAGACCCTTTTAGAGATGAGAAAACTGAAGCATAAGACTTGTGACTTGCTCCAAGCCTCCCATTACAACATAGTTTGTCTTTTTCTAAGGCCCACATCAACAGTACTGTATTCAAGAAATGTCTGAGAATGGAGGAGACAGAATGGATGGCCAGCTGGCTAATTTGTCTGACCTTGGTGGGGCCCTAACTGAGGTTCAGCCGCCCTTTTGCTCATCTCTGGTGGGCTCCCTTACATTTTCCATGACTGCTATTCCAAACTTTTAACACTCTCTGAAGTCCTCTAACCCACTCTATTCTTTGATCATTCTGCAGATAACTTAACTCATTCATTCAGAAAGAAAGATTTTTTTTTTTTTTTTTTTCGGTATGCGGGCCTCCCACTATTGTGGCCTCTCCTGTTGCGGAGCACAGGCTCCGGATGCGCAGGCTCAGCGGCCATGGCTCACGGGCCCAGCCACTCCGCGGCATGTGGGATCTTCCCGGACCAGGGCACGAACCCGTGTCCCCTGCATCAGCAGGTGGACTCTCAACCACTGCTCCACTAGGGAAGCCCAGAAAGAAAGATTTTAAACAAAGAAGTCATCAGGCATTAACAGACCCTACAAGGCAGAAATAATTATTCTAAACTTTGAAGTCAAAATATATCTGGGTTCCAGATCTCTTCAATTACTTAAAGGTGCCTTTGGGAAATTTAATCTCTCTAAGCCATACCTCCTTCAGCTGTCAAATGGGAATGCCCACCCAATCTACAGAATTTTTGTAAAATTAAATGAAATAGCACATAGAAAAGTACCTAGATCAGTGTCTGGGTACAAAATAGGCTGTTGGTAACTTACTCCAATTTCAATGTCCACCTCCTTCACTTCAAATATATCTTCTCCCATCCTTTCTTCATGTTTCATTTTCAAGGCTCACCTCTCTATGAGCTTTGATTTTATTTCCTCCCAATGTTTCTCTATTATCTTCCTTTTCTTTTGCGCAGATCTTCAATATCTGGCTCTCTGCTGGCTCCTTTTCCTTTACCTTCAAACATGTCAAATCTCTCCCATTCTTTAAAATCAAAACAAAATTTAAAAAAGGCCCTCAATCCTGCCTCCTATTTAGCACTTACTCTAAATATGCTCTTAAACCCTCTAAGATAGCAAGCAATTACCTCAAAACAGATCAGCTTATGTCAATTTCCTGCTTAAAAACTTTTGATGGTTTAGCAATTCCTTAATCATAAAGCCTGAAGTCTTCTTTTGGCCGTGCCACCACACAGCTTGCGGGATCTTAGTTCCCCGACAAGGGACTGAACCCAGGCCACAGCAGTGAAAGTGCCGACTGCTTACCACTGGACCACCAGGGAATTCCCATAGCTTGAAGTCTTTAACAAGCATTTTGAATCCTTCTCAGCACCCAGCCATCGATCTTTCCTTTCACCGGCCATTGCACTTTTCAACTTTTCAGCCCCACTGGTCCAGAGATCCCTAAGTATTCCATAACTTTCTAGAATGATATGTATATGTTTCCTTTCTTAAAAAATATTTAATTATGTATTTATTTATTTGGCTACACCGGTCTTAGTTGTGGATGTGAGATCTTTTAGTTGCGGCATGTGGGATCTTTAGTTGCAGCATGCAGGCTTATAGTTGTGGCATGTAGGATCTAGTTCCCTGACCAGGGATCAAACCCGGGCCCCATGCATTGGGAGTGCGGAGTCTTAACCACTGGACCACCAGGGAAGTCCCAGCATATGTCTCCTTATATGCAGTTTTCTGGGGTGAAAATCTATTGCTATTCTCAAATTTTCTAGAGCGGGTACCTGAACCAAAAAATGTAAAAACCCACTGCAATATCCTCTAGCCACACCAGACACACACCTTATACTTCAGCATCTCCATTCCTATGCTCAAACTGCCCCCTCTGGCTGGAATAACCTTAATAGTAACTGTTCGTATTAATCCCTCAAGAACAAGCTCCAAAATCACTTCCTCTGTAATGCCTTCCTTCACTGTCTACCAAAACAGAATCATTCAGTCCCTTACCTATAGTATAACACACCCCTATTTAATACTCACCAGACTCCTAGGTGTTGTAATGTTGTAAGCTTTATGGCGGGAGCTATATACCTTCACATCTTTGTACCGCCAGAACATAACCCAGGTCCTAGCACATGATGGGCAAAACAAAAAAATGTGCTGAACAATTTTGGCACTCAACTGCTCCTGCCCACTTCTGTTACTCATTCACTCATTCACCAAACATTTATAAAGTTCCAATGAAATACCTGGAACTGTGTGCCAAGCAGTAAGGATGTAGACTAGGGCATGGTCCCTGACATTAAGGCAGTTAACTGTGACAATATAGAATAATAATGGTCTTATTTGATAAGTGCTATTTAAAAAGGTCTACATGAAGGGCTATGATAGCCCATATGAAGATGTGACTAACACTCACAGAAGGTTTAACAATGGGACATCAGACTCTCTCAGAACAGAGAATGCAACTATTCTCTTTGTCCTTTTTTTAAAATTAATTATTTGGTTTCTTTTTTGGCTGTGTTAGGTCTTCGTTGCTGTGCGCGGGCTTTCTCTAGTAGCGGCGAGCAGGGGCCACTCTTCTCTGCAGTGCGTAGACCCTTCATTGTTGTGGCTTCTCTTGTTGCAGAGCACGGGCTCTAGGCCTGCAGGCTTCAGTAATTGTGGCACGCAGGCTCAGTAGTTGTGGCTTGCGGGCTCTAGAGCACAGGCTCAGTAGTTGTGGCGCACGGGCCTAGTTGCTCCGCAGCATGTGGGATCTTCCAGGGCCAGGGCTCAAACCCATGTCCCCTGCATTGGCAGGCGGATGCTTAACCACTGCGCCACCAGGGAAGCCTTGTCTTTCTTTATAAACAACCTTTCCCCAATGTTCCTTTTCCTTTTCTAATAGCAGTAACAATAACTTACCACAGGAATGTGAAGGGTACAATGCAACCAAATTTTTATCCTACTCAATTCTGGAAACAATTCCACAAGCTAGGTAGAGCAGGAATCATTACACCCATGTTAAAGATGAGAAAACTAAAGTTCAAAGAGCTTACTGATCAAAATTGCACAGTAAATAAGAGGGGATTTATTTAGTACTTATTTACAGTCTTACTCCTCCCTTTCAAACCTAATCAGTTTGTAAGCCCCAGAAAAAAAGACTTGTTCTCACTGCTTTGTCCTCAGGGACTACAAAGGTGCTTAAAACACAACAGGTGGGGTTTGCCTGGTGGCTCAGTGGTTAAGAATCCACCTGCCAATGCAGGGGACACGGGTCCGAGCCCTGGTCTGGGAAGATCCCACATGCCGCAGAGCTACTAAGCCCGTGTGCCACAACTACTGAGCCTGCGGTCTAGGGCCCGCGAGCTACAGCTACTGAAGCCTGCGTGCCTAGAGCCTGTGCTCTGCAACAAGAGAAGCCACTGCAATGAGTAGCCTGTGCATGGCAACGAAGAGTAGCCCCCGCTCAACACAACTAGAAAAAGCCCCAACGCAGCCATAAACAAATAAATAAATAAAATAACTTGCCTTCTTAAAAAAAAACACACACACAATAGCCTTTCAATAAATATTTGTTGACTGAATTGATTTGAAAATACAGCAGACCAACAGCAAAAAACACAAAGGAAAAAAGCTCCTTCCCATTATGATGGCATAATAAAAGATTTTTTTTTTTTGCGGTACGCGGGCCTCCCACTGCCATGACCCTTCCCGCTGGGGAGCACAGGCTCCGGACGCGCAGGCTCAGCGGTCGTGGCTCACGGGCCCAAACGCTCCGCGGCACGTGGGATCCTCCCGGACCGGGGCACGAACCCGCGTCCCCTGCATCGGCAGGCGGACTCCCAACCACTGCGCCACCAGGGAAGCCCATAATAAAAGATTTAAAACAGGCTTCTACTAGTTAGAAAAGCTATACTAATTGTATTGACTCAATTCCACTGGCATGTAATGCGTTTTACCTAAGAAGAATTTAAGTAAGGGAGGTGAAGTAGGTTTTTATTTCTGATGTCACATTCATGGCATGTATTGACATAAACCCAGGCTTAAACTGCAAGTTTGAAATTGATCAAAAGTTTTTATTAAAAGCAAAAACTAAGAAAGCATTTTCTTGAGTTTTGACTCTCTGGCTAGAAAAATGTCTGAATATCAGCTCCTTCTGTTATTTTCAGCGGCTGACGCTGCCGTATATACGTTCTCCAATATATTTCTTAATATACCTTTAAGCAAAGATTAGTTAAACCCTTTTAGTAAATAAAACTTTCAATAACCATTAGTCAAAACCACAGCCCAATAACTCACCACCCTTCCCCACCTCCAGGGCTCCATAAAATTGCCATTCTGCCTAGGCACAAGGTAATCACAGCGTACCATAAGACAAGGTGATGGAACCAATGTTCAGTATGGCAATTGTTTGTGGTCCTAGAAAGTCCAGTTCCTTATAAATCAGGTGCTCTGACTGAAAATATTTCCATATTTTTCTCCAATATTTAAATTTCAGTGAATCACAAGCTGTTGATAGTGTTATGATAAATAACTGCAATAGGCATGAGGTAATGGATAGAGCCCTGGATTTGGAATACGGTTTACTCTACTATTTCCTATCCAGGTTAACCGTGTGACCCCCGGCAAGTCAGTTAACATTTCAGAGGCTGTCAATTTAACATTTTACATCTGTAAAATGAGAGAACCACCACCTCACAGAACTGCACAGTGAAAATTCAATTATATAACATATATGAACAGTTTTCAAAAATAGCACTGTGGGAATTCCCTGGTGGGCCAGTGGTTAGGACTCCATACTTCCACTGCAGGGGGCACGGGTTCAATTCCTGATCGGGGAACTAAGATCCCTCAAGCCAGGCAGGGAGACCACAAAAAAAAAAAAAAAAAAAAAAAGCACTGTCATCCCTACACAATATTACTAACACAATCAGAGATTCTCAGAGTAAATCACTTGCATTAAGAGATATCAAAGTAATAAAGTACAAAGGGGTTTATTTGCCTACGTGACTAGGGTGGCAATTTTACCTATATAACTTCAATAACCTTCCCTGATTCATGTAAAGGGGTCCTGGTTGTCCTCATCTCAGAGACTTGAAAGACTAACGTATTTTTCAAGAGGAGTATCTGCAATGGCTTTTATTTTAAAAGCTTTACCTTAAGCTGAACCTAGTCTTCCAACGGGACATACACAAAGATACCACTAACAAAATGTGATCAAACCCACAAAATTCACCAGTTGCAGTAAGGATCTACTACCTCTCCTCCCTCAAACTGGCTTGATTCCGATTACTTCTGTAGCTTTCTAGAAGCCACTAGGTTTCTGGTTTCTTTACAAAGCAGAGCCTTCTATTAATGGACATTTGCTTTCAACTCTGCGTTTTCAGCAGAAGTGAAAATGGATTTGAGGGGAATACAGGGCGTTGAACTGGGCGGCTGGATGTACTGTGGTCTTTTTCTGCGTGCAATGGATGAAGAGGCTGCTCGTTGCCCTATAATCACTTTCTCTCCTCCGAGATTCTAGCGGTGTGTGAACTACCATTCTGACCATCCGCACCGGTTCTGATTCCTCGATCACAGCCGCGACCCATACGGACTTCGAAGCAAATCCGATCCCTTCCCGGTTTCCTGGGAAGGGGGGCTCACTTCTTTCCCATAGGCCCATCCCCCCTCCAGAAAAATGCCTGGAGATTAGTGCCCTGAAGCCAACCGGGACTGACGTTTAAGAGTTGGACAATAACCTCGAGGTTTCAATAGAAACCCCGTCCGCCTCGCCTTGGCTCCGAAGCCTCCGATCTGCCCAGCTGGGATGCAGAGGTATGAGGGAAGACAGGTTTGAAAAGTGGACTTTGACTCGATCTGGTTATCGTAACCGGATCCCCTGTCAGGGACCGGCCCCTGTCAGGGACTGGCCCGGCGGGCTCCCCCGAGGAGGCGACTCCACGCCCGGGCACAAAGGGGCGCAAAGCAGCCGAGACAAAAGGGCCCAGCCAAGTCGCGGTGGGCGGAGAGGGCGAGCCTGAGCGAGGCGCGCCGCAGGCGGAGAAGCCAAGGCGGACGGTTGTGGGAGGGCCGAGGAGGAGGCGGCGGCCACCGCCCGCCCCGCCCTGGCTCGAAGCGACCACGGCCCGGCCGTTACCCCGGCCCGGCCGTTACCCCGGCCCGCACCGCCACCCTCTCTCGGAGCTGAAAGCGTGGCCCGAGCCGACCAGGCGCCCGCAGCCCGACTCCGTGCACTTTCCGCTCACTTTCCCTTGCTTGCCGAACTCACCCGGGGCGTCGCCGCCGCCTCCTCAGCCTCCACAGTGGTTTCCCCCGGAAATCCTACCTGGCCTGCCGGCCGCCAGGCTGCAGCCAGAGACTTCGGCCCCCGGGGAGGGGGGGGGGG
>NW_006788818.1:142286-175974 GCF_000442215.2 Lipotes vexillifer | reverse complement strand
GGGGGGGGGGGGGGAAGGGAGCCGGCGGGACAGCGAGGGGTAGGAAGCGCCGCCGCGGGGTCTCATGGGACTTGTAGTTCCAGGAGGGGCCAGCTGTGCCGCGGGCCGGACAAAATGGCAGGAACCTCTCGCCCTTAGTTCTGGGCGGTCGGCCCCACACGGCCTCTCTGGGCATGCGCCGCCTCTTGTAAAAGAGCTTGGGCACCTTTCCTGCTATGCAGGAGGGCAAAGGTCTTTGGACTTGGGAGGAGAGAGTTCAACGCTGGGCTTCAGGGAGTGCCTAAGGAGGGAGCTGATGAAGGTGTGCTGTTATAGAAATCTGTGTCCAGTCCCTGTCTGGCTAAAGTTCAGTTATAATCTCCGCAAAGGAAAAAGCTATTGAGGGCCAGTTACTGAAGTGCAGTAAACTTAGAAGCAAGTTACCCTCAATTTTGTGCATAAGGAAGAAACCCAGGAATCATTTTTATCTCCTTCAGCCTATTAAGTCCAGTCATTTTACATCCCAGTTCCTTACCAGTTTTTCCACTACCACCTTTCCAAGGGGAGGCACCATCACCTTTCCAAGTTTCTCTAGTTTCAGGCCTCCAGGCAGTCACCCTCCAAACACCTTCCTTCCCGCTGCCAGATCTTTCTAAATGCCAAACACATTGTGTCACAACCCAAGTTAGACCTAAGTGTAAAACCTAAAGCTACAAAACTTTTAGAGGAAAACACAGGAGGAAATCCATGTGACTTTCAAACACACAATCCATAAAGGAGAAAAACTGATAAGCTGCACATCATCAAAATTAACACTTTTGCTCTTTAAAACACGGTTATGAAAATGAAAAGACAAGCTGCAGACCTGGATGAAAGAGAGCAAAACCTATAGCCAACAAAGGACTAGTATCTAGAACACACAAAGAACTCTTTCAACTCAAGACAAACAACCTAGTTAAAAAAAAAAAAATTGAACAGAGACACTTTACCAAAGATGATAAATGTATGGCAAATAAACGCATAAAAGATGTTAAGGAGGGCTTCCCTGGTGGCGCAGTGGTTAAGAATCCGCCTGCCAATGCAGGGGACATGGGTTCGAGCCCTGGCCCTGGAAGATCCCACGTGCTGCGGAGCAGCTAGACCCATGCACCACAACTACTGAGCCTGCACTCTAGAGCCCACGAGCCACAACTACTGAAGGCTGTGCACCTAGAGCCTGTGCTCCGGGACAAGAGAAGCCACCGCAGTGAGAAGCCCACGCACTACAACGAAGAGTAGCCCCCGTCCGCCCCAACTAGAGAAAGCCCGCGCACAGCAATGAAGACCCAAAGCAGCCAAAAATAAAATAAATGAATTTATTTAAGAAAAAAAGATGTTAAGGAAATGCAAATTAGAACCACAGTAAGATAACATTACACACCCACTGGATTGGCTAACATAAAATAGACTGGCAGTATCAAGTGTTAGTGAGAATGTAGAGCAATGGGAATTCTCACTTACTGCTGGCTGGATGGTTAAGACGCTACAACTACTCTGGGAAACAGTTTGGCAGTTTCTTTAAAAATTAAATATATACCTACCATATGGCCCAACCATTTACTGACTATAGGTATTTACCCAAAACAAATGAAAGCATACATCTGCACAAAGACTTGAACATGAATGTTCATAGCAGCTTTGTTACTAGCCAAAGACTGGAAACAACTCAAATGTTCTTCACAATGCAAATGGATATTTCCACAATGGAATACTCTTCGGTAATAAAAAGGAATGAGCTATTAATACATGTAACATCATGGTGAACCTTAAAATAATTATACTGAGTAAAAGAAGTCAGACAGGGACTTCCCTGGTGGCACAGTGGTTAAGAATGAGCTTGCCAATGCAGGGGACATGAGTTCGTGCCCCGGTCCGGGAAGATCCAACATGCCGTGGAGCAACTAAGCCCATGTGCCACAACTACTGAGCCTGTGCTCTAGAGCCCGCGAGCCACAACTACTAAAGCCCACGTACCACCACAGTGAGAAGCCCGAGCACCACGACAAAGAGTCGCCCCTGCTCGCCACAACTAGAGAAAGCCCGTGCGCAGCAACGTAGACCCAATGCAGCCAAAAATAAATAAATTAATAGATATTTTAAAAAAAGAAAGAAGTCAGACATAAAAGAGTATATTCTCTATGATTGCATTTACATAAATTCTAGGAATTATCGTGGCAAAAGCAGATCAAGTGGTTGCCTGGGGACCAACGAGGCAGAAGCATGACAGGGAGGGATAATAAAGGGGATGAGGAGGAACTTCCCAGGTGGTCCAGTGGTTAAGACTCTGCGCTTCCACTACAGCAGGTGTGGGTTCCATTCCCAGCTGGGGAACTAAGATCCCCCAAAGTAAAAATAATAATAATAAATAAAGGGGATGAGGAAACTTTTGGGGTGACAGATGTCAACTGAAAAAAGAAATACACAACCTAAAAGTTGAGTTATATGGGCTTCCCTGGTGGCGCAGTGGTTGAGAGTCCACCTGCCGAGGCAGGGGACACGGGTTCGTGCCCCGGCCCGGGAGGATCCCACGTGCCGCGGAGCGGCTGGGCCCGTGGGCCATGGCCACTGGGCCTGCGCATCCGGAGCCTGTGCTCCGCAGCGGGAGAGGCTGCAACGGTGAGAGGCCCGCGAACCGCAAAAAAAAGAGAGTTATGTTTTATTTGGTGTACAAAACTGAGGACTTAAGCCTGGGACACAACATCTCAGATAACTCTGAGAGGCTGCTCTGAAGAGGTAAGGTGAGAGCCAGGATATATAAGAGTTTTTGCAACAAAGACCAGCTAGTAGGAACATCAAAAGATTATGGTTAATTAAAGAAAACCAGATGTCTCAAGTTAAGGAATTTAGTACTTTTCTATATATGGGGAGATGAAAGAGTCTGGGCTCACTGAAATCATTCTTTTGGTATGCACCTCAGGTATCTGGGGACAGCATCCTGTGCTTTCTCATCCTGAGTTTCCTCAGCATGCTAGATGGCGGGCATCCTGTTTCTATCCTGAGTTCCCTTGGGGCTCACCATCCAGGAGGCTGTAATGTGATGGTTTGATGGCTGTTTACTGATATGGCAAATAATATTTTTAATTCACACAATAACACAGTAATTAATTGTGTTAATTATCCTGATTTTGCTTATGGTTTCAAGGTTTGTGCTTATGGTTTTTGCCGCAGCACGGCAAAAACAAAAAAATATCAAAACTCATCAAACTACACACTTTAAATATATGCTGTCTATTGTTTGCCATTTATACTCCACTAAACCTGAAAAATAATATAGTCAAAAAACTGTCCAGTGATTAAGACTCCGAGCTCCCAATGCAAAGGGCCTGGGTTCCATCCCTGGTCGGGGAACTAGATCCTGCATGCCACAACTAAGAGTTCGCCTGCTGCAGCTAAAAGATCCCGCATGCTGCAATAAAGATCCAGTGTGCTGAAACTAAGACCTGGTGCAGCCAAAATAAATAAATAAATAAATATTTAAAAAAAATTGTTTTAAAAAAAGAAAGAAAATTCTTCAATGGCTTTCTAGTACCCTAGGAAAAAAGCAAAAATCACTGCATAGAAGCTCTAACTGTGAAGCTTCAGTATCATCCATGAGGAAGGGGACTAATAGGGATGGCAATTGTGAAATTCCAGGTAACTAATAATGGTGGTAACAGTAGTAGTAGCAGTAAAGCAGTAATAATAAAACTGCTGGGACTTCCCTGGTGGTCCAGCGGTTAAGAATCCGCCTTCCAATGCAGGGGAAGCGGGTTCGAGCTCTGGTCTGGGAACTAAGATCTCACATACCATGGGGCAACTAAGCCCATGCTGTGCAACTACTGAGCCCTTGAACTCTGGAGACTGCCTGCCACAACTAGTGAGAAGCCCGCGTGCTGCAATGAAAGATCCCACGTGCCGCTATTAAGACCCAATGCATCCAAAAAAACCCCAAACAAACAAACAAAAAACAAACAACTGCTACTTTTTCTCGAACATCTGCCATGAACCAGGTATTTTACATATGTCTTAATTAGGACTCCCCCCCAGAAAACAGAACCAAGACAACTACTAGTTGCAGGTAATTTACTTGGAATGTGATCCCAGGGATTTAATGTGAAAGTACAGGGTAAAATAGGGAAGGAAGAAAGGCCAACACAAAAGATGCATTACTAAGGTGTTCACTGCTGTGGGTACCTGGGGCTAGATCCTACCAAAGCCATCTGAGGATTTCCTAGAATTCTTCTCAGCATGGTCCACCTAAGGACTGCCATGAAGAAGCATTTATCCATTGACTCCCATCCCCCATTGTTTAGGATGGCCCAGGGGCATCAACTCCCCTCCCACTTCTGGGTAGGCTCCCACTGTACTGTTTTCTGCAGCTTCATCTAGAATCTAAGGTAAGGCTGAGATGACAGAAGGCAAAAGAGGTCCCACACCATCCCTTGCAAGACTCAGATTTGCCATGCTCTACATTCGATCCAGTCTATCACCTAGTCTTCAGTAATGGCTGGCTACAATCTCAGTGGTGCTCATAATTCTTTGCAAAATGTACATTGTGCCATATGCCTTTTGTGCCCTATAAACACTATACTCAACCATACAGATGATTCTCACAAATAATATTAAGTGAAAGAAGCCAGACCAAGTAGTGTATACTGTATGATTTCACATAAATAAAACACAAAGCAGGCAAAAATGGTCTGTTGAAAGTTGGGATAGCAGCTACCCTTCCAAGTGGAAGAACAGTGTCTGGAAGAGGGTGAAAGGACATTTTTTAAGTGCTGGTAATACTCTGGTTTTTGATCTGGGTGCTGGTTACATGAGTATATTCAGTTTGTAAAAATTAATCAGTGGTGTATGTATAATTTTCTGCGTATGTATGATACTCCTGATATAATTTTTAGCTGGAAGTTGGCCTCTCTTGTCTTCTGAGAGACCAATTAACCATAAAGACTATTTCTAACTATTAATATTTCTGGATTTGGGGCTTTGGGGCACTATTGGAACATAATGTTAATTTAACAGCACAGGCTTTGGCAATAGAGAGTTGTTCTGTCCCTTTCTGTGTGCAATTGGCTAAGTTATTTAAACTTGTTAAGATTCAGTCTCCACACTCCTGTTTCTCTTCAGATCGAATAAATTTTTCACCTTTTACTAAAAAAAAAAAAAAAATTCAGTTTTCTCGTTGTACCATAGGAAACATAATAGTACCTAATATATAGGTTGGTGTGAGAATTAAAGTAACCCATAAAGTACCCAGCACTGTACCTGGTTTCATGCTAAAAAAATATTAATAATAACTGTTATGGTAGGCAGTATTAGTTTTCATCTTTCTATTTTTTTTAAGCTTCCAAATTTTCAACAATGAACATTGACACAGGTTGCAGGTGCAGGAATGTTCATTGTAGCACTGTTTGAAATGGAAAAAAAATGGAGACAATCTAAATATCCATCTACTGGATAATGGGCAAATTAATTGTGATATATTCATAATATAGAATAATTCAAAACAGTTAAAATGAATAAACTCAAGCTACTGGTTATCAAAATGGATAAAACAAAATGTTGAGGGGGGAAAAAAGCTGTAGAAGGATAGATACAGCTTGATACCATGTATATAAAATTTTAACAACCTGCCAAACAACACTATGTACTGTTTAAAGTTTCATATATACATTGTAAAAATATAAAATCATGTGTGGAAATAAAATATTCCGGTAGGTGATTACTTCTTGAGGAGGAAGGAGAAGATTGGGTGAAAGAGAGGATACATTGGGGCTTAACACATCTCTCTTATGTTTTTTCTTAAAAAAAACCAAGGAAATAAGGCAAAAGGTTAAGATTTGACAAAGTTGGTGAAAGGTACTTGGATGTTACATAAACCTCTTTTTATCTGCTTCTTGAAATAGTTCTCTATTTTTAAAAAAAAGCAAGTATGGAGCAGAGCAGTGTGCAAAATACTCTTTTTTTTGTAAGGAAAAACAATTTATTTATATCAACAACTGCTATTATGCCAACCTGAAATCAATGGCTTTGGTGGGGAAGTGAAGTATTGGGTTTTGTTTGTGGGTTTTTTTGTTTTTTGCTCTTTTTGCAGTACGGGGGCCTCTCACTGTTGTGGCCTCTCCCGTTGCGGAGCAACAGGCTCCGGACGTGCAGGCTCAGCGGCCATGGCTGACGGGCACAGCCGCTCCGCGGCACGTGGGATCTTCCCGGACCAGGGCACGAACCCGTGTCCCCTGCGTCGGCAGGCGGACTCTCAACCACTGCGCCACCAGGGAAGCCCTGTTTGTGGGGTTTTTTGGTGGCACCGTGCGGCTTATGGGATCTTAGTACCCCAACCAGGGATTGGACCCTGTAAATTTCATTCTTTTTGGTGTTCAGCTCTATGAGACAAATGCATATACCTGTGTAACCACCACCATAATCATTTAGGTAAGAACTGTTCCATCACCCTGGAATATTCCCTTGTGCTATCTTTTGTAGTCAGCCTCTCCTCCTCACCCAACCCATGGCATCTACTGATCTGTTTTCTGTTCCTATAATTTGGGTTTTCCCAGAAAGTCATATAAATGGAATAAAAAGCAAATAGCTTTCTGAGTCTGGGTACTTTCACTTAGAATAACGCATGTGCGATTCATCCATGTTGTCTCATGTCTCAGTATTTTGTTCCTTTCTACTGCTGAATAGTATTCCATTGCAGTGATGTACCATGGTTTGATTTTCCATTTACCAGTTTTAGGGCATTGGGATGGTTTTCAGTTTTTGTTGACTGTGAATGAAGCTCCTATAAACATTTGTATAC
The DNA here is from genome assembly GCF_000442215.2 of Lipotes vexillifer. Classification (NCBI taxonomy): domain Eukaryota; kingdom Metazoa; phylum Chordata; class Mammalia; order Artiodactyla; family Lipotidae; genus Lipotes; species Lipotes vexillifer. The sequence goes on along the minus strand of NW_006788818.1, from coordinate 169,172 downwards.
AGATTTTTGTGTAAACATAGGTTTTTATTTCTTTCAGGTAAAGAACTAGGCATGGGATTGCTGAGTTGTATGGTAAATGTATGTCCAACATTATTAAAAAAAACAAAAAAACAACCAAACTCTTTAAGAAAATGTTCACACCATTTTGCATTTCCACCAGCAAGAATTGAGAGCGCCACTTGCTCTGCATGCTTATCAGCATTTGGAATTGTCAGCTTTTTTGAAAATTATTAGTATTTGTTTTCAGCCATTCCAACATGTGTGTAGTGGTATCTCAGCAAAATCTGCATTTCCCTAATGCATAACAATATTCAGCCTCTTTTTTTTTCTTTTTTTTTTTCTTTTGGCCTTGCAGCATGCCAGGCAGGATCACCAGGGAAATTCCTATCTGTACATCTTCTTTAGCGAAGTATTTTTATTAGTCTTGTGCCTTTTTAATTAAAATTTATTTATTTGGCTGCATTGGGTCTTAGTTGCGGCACGCGGGATCTTTGTTGCAGCGCACGGACTTCTCTCTGGTTGTGGTCCAACGGCTCTAGAGCACGCAGGCTTAGTTGCCCTGAGGCACGTGGGAATCTTAGTTCCCTGACCAGGGATCAAACCCACATCCCCTGCATTGGAAGGTGGATTCTTAACCATTGGACCACCAGGGAAGTCCCGTGCCCATTCTTTTACTGGGTTATTTTCTTATTATTGAGTTGTGAGAGTTCTTCATATATTCTAGGTACAAGACCTTTATCAGATATGCAATTTGCAAATGTTTTCTCCCAGTCTGTGGTTTGTCTTTTCATTCTCTTAACAATATCTTTTACAGAGCAGAATTTTAAAATTTTGATAAAGTCCAATTTGTCCTTCCCCCCGCCCCTTGTGAATCATGTCATATCTGAGAAATCTTTGCCTAACCTGAGATCACAAAATGTTTCCCCTAAGTTTTCTTCTGGAACTTTATAGTTTTAGGTTATCATTTATTTTTTTCAAAGGATAGATGCATATTCTCTTATATCCATATTCTATACCTGGAAGAATACACAAGCTTTTCTCTGGGGTGGGAAAATCATGTGATTTGAACATGATAGAGAAACTGACTCTAAACCGTATACCCTTTTGTGCGATTGAATTTTTCCTTAAATGTACACATTACTGTACCTTAAAAACAAAAACAAAATAGGGGGCTTCCCTGGTGGCGCAGTGGTTGAGAATCTGCCTGCTAATGCAGGAGACACGGGTTCGAGCCCTGGTCTGGGAGGATCCCACATGCCACGGAGCAACTGGGCCCATGAGCCAAAACTACTGAGCCTGCGCGTCTGGAGCCTGTGCTTCGCAACAAGAGAGGCTGCGATAGTGAGAGGCCCGCGCACTGCAATGAAGAGTGGCCCCCGCTTGCCACAACTAGAGAAAGCCCTTGCACAGAAACGAAAACCCAACACAGCAAAAATTAATTAATTAATTAATAAACTCCTACCCCCAACATCTTCTTTAAAAAAAAAAAAATAGGGAATTTTTTTAAAAAGCTAAGATCTCAGGACTTCCCTGGTGGTGCAGTGGCTAAGACTCTGCACTCCCAATGCAGGGGGCCTGGGTTCAATCCCTGGTTAGGGAACTAGATCCCACATGCCCAATGAAAGATCCTGAGTGCCTCAACTAAGACCTGATGCAGCTAAATAAATAGATAAATAAATATTAAGGAAAAAAAAGCTAAGATCTCAATATGTGCTGGGGACTACTGAAACCCAGTTCCACCTAACACAGTTTAAAATCACCACGATGGTTGCTGGACTGAATGACTTCACCATATTTTCAAATCCTGAGATCTTTTCTTTCACAAACTGTGAAGGGCTCCCAAATCCTGGCAGTCCTTACTGGGCTGAGAACCAAGTCCAATTAACTGGCAAAGAATTAACTGGGCCAATCACTCAGTAAAATGCAAATGAGTGAGTCTGACCATATAAAGCTTCCTTAACCTTTCTTTGAACATTGCAGAATTGAGGCTGTGGATGTTGCTGCCACCTGCAGGCCACATCTGTCAACAGCAGGTTCACGGAAATAACCCACGGGGATCCCTCTCTCAAATGAGTCCTCTGTGGGACTCTGGATTGGAGAAACAGGGACTTATACATTTTTCTCTTTGCCCGTCAGACCACTACACTGTTACAAACACAAACTGGTGACAGGAGTTCCTAAGTGTGGGGACTGTGGTCTCAGGTTGTCTGGGTTTGAATCCTGACTCTTGGGTAAATCAAATACCAGTCTATAACTCAGGTTCCTCATCTATGAAGTGGAGATAATAGTAGCTCCTTTGAATAGATGTGAGGATTGAATCAGATCATTTAAAGTGTGTAGCTGGGGCTTCCCTGGTGGCGCAGTGGTTAAGAATCCGCCTGCCGATGCAGGGGACACGGGTTCGAGCCCTGGTGCGGGAAGATCCCACATGCCGTGGAGCAACTAAGCCCGTGTGCCACAACTACTGAGCCTGTGCTCTAAAGCCTGCATGCCACAACTACTGAAGCCCGCGTGCCTAAAGCCCGTGCTCCACAACAAGAGAAGCCACCACAATGAGAAAGAAGCCTGTGCACCGCAACGAAGAGTAGTCCCCACTACTATAAAATAAATTTATAAAGTGTGTAGCACACTGCCTGGCACTTAGTGAGCACACAACCAATATTAAGAGTTGTTGTTAGGCAAACCTGCAGAAGCCTCTCCCATTCTAAACTGACAAATTGTTTTTTTTAAAATAATTACTTTTTAAAAATAAATTTATTTACTTGTTTATTTTTGGCTGCATTGGGTCTTCGTTGCTGCACACGGGCTTTCTCTAGTTGCAGTGAGCAGTGGCTATTCTTCATTGCGGTGCACGGGTTTCTCATTGCGGTGGCTTCTCTTGTTGTGGAGCACGGGCTTTAGGCACACATGCTTCAGTAGTTGTGGCAGGTGGGCTCAGTAGTTCTGGCTCACGGGCTCTAGAGTGCAGGCTCAGTAGTTGTGGCTCATAGGCTTAGATGCTCTGAGGCATGTGGGATCTTCCCGGACCAGGGCTTGAACCCGTGTCCTCTGCAATGGCAGGCAGATTCTTAACCACTGCGCCGCCAGGGAAGTCCCTGACAAATTGTTTCTCGACACACGGTAGTGCAAGAAACTACTGTGTGTCAAGAAAAGACCTTTAATACCTGGCTGCACCACTTACAAACCGTGACCTTGGGCAAGTGTCTTAACCTCTCTGAACTCTATTGGCCTCACAGGTGGTTTTGGATATTACATGAACTCATCTGTGTAAAGCACTGACCACAGTTCCTGGCATGGAGTGGACAGTTAATAAATAGAGTGATGATTAACACAGGAATAGTTACCAAGTATAGCCAAATGTTGAACAGGTCAGGTTGCAAACAGGCAGGCCACAGGCGGTCACTAACCTACAGATATTTTGGTTGGCCCTCAGTGTGTTACAATTTTTAAATTACTTGCCAGCATTAAAAACAGAAATTTCACATGTAAGTCGATTCTTAACTTCTGTTTTATAATGTGAAGCTCTGACTATGTATCACACCAGATCTACAAGGAAGATGGCATATAACAGAGAAATCTAATTTCTTTCAAGGGAGCCACGTAATGCTCCCTGAAGAAGTGATATTGAAGCTGAAACATGAAGGTTGAGTAGGGGTTAGCCTAATAGAGTGGGGACGATGCTCCCAGCAGAGGAACTGGCAGGTCTAAAAGCTTTGATTCAGGGAGATTAGTGCCTCCAGGGCACTTCAGGAAAGTCTGGTGGCTGGAGGACAGTGAAGGGCAAGGTGGGAAGAAGATGAAGCTCCAGTTAGCACCTTAAGGATTTTGGACTTTATCGTGAGGATGAATATAGTTCAAGGCTGGAAGCTGGGAGGTAGCCAACAGGTAGCTGGTAGCCAACAAACTGAGGGGCTAGACAGGGTCAGATGGATTAGGGTCATGGGTCAACAATGAGCAGCTAAGAAAGCAGAGGAGTACTAGGGCATTATAGGATCCCTATCTAGAAACCATGGGCATACATAGGATAGCCTGTCAGGTGTGGTCTGGCAAAGGGCAGATTTTACAAAGACCAAGCTAAGCAGGATGCCAGGGTGAATTTCTTATGTTTATTAATAGTGGAAAAATGAGAAGAATTAAGATTTGGCCAAGGACATATGTCAAACGAGATACAGAACTAGATTCACAACACCTATCTCTAATTTGCTGCTTTTCTCACTACATTAGTTTTCTCAAGGTGAATAAACTCAGCACCAATACTGTGTTGTTGATAATTATATAGGCCATTTATTGAGAGCTTGCTAAATGCTAGGCTCTGTGTTTATGTGTATTATTATCTCATTATTTCATTCAGTTAACAAATATAGTCCACCCAAAACATTATGTATCAAGGGACTGTTAGGCACTGGAGACACAGGAATGAATGAGACAGACACCATCCCTATCTTGTGGAAGCTCACAATCCAGAAAGGAATTGAGTAGTTGAAGAAGAAATTACAAAGGGTAATTGGCAGACACTGTAGTGAGAGTACAACAGTGAACCCAACCTATCATGGGTGGCAGAGAAGGCTTTCTGGAAAAAGTGACAGTAAAGCCGAAAAGGCAGGAGTGAAACTCAGGGGAACACTGTTCCAGGAAAGAGAACAGCACATGGAAGGCACTAGTCTCACCATAACCTGATGAAACAGGTGCTATGATTATCCCCTTTTCACAGATGAGAAAACTGAGGTTCTAAGAGAGATGAAGTAACTGAACCACTAGATGGTGCTGGAGCCAGGATGTAAGCCTGGATCTACCTAGACCAAAGCTCATTCTCTTAGCTGCTAAACTAGATATTTCTATTAGTTTTTATGTTCCTTCAAAGGGTCATGTGAGTGGAATGGAATATGAACTGAGATGCCTGCAATGCAGGAAGTTGAAATAATGGCTTACAAACTACGCAAGCATGTCTGTGTCAGGTTTAGCTATCTCTTTTGGAATGACAGCTATTTAGTGACACAGCTCCTGTCCTAATGTGAGAATAGATGTTCAGTTCAACTGACTATGGTTCAACAGCGATGTACTGAGTGCCTACTGTGTGCTAGGAATGGTGCCAGGCATTGTCAGAGTTACAGAGATGATGAGAAAAGTTTCCAGGTACTAAGCTAAAGATCATGTTAATCACTAACAAATTTATAGGTTTTTTGTTTGTTTGTTTGTTTTCATTTGTTTTTGTGGCCGCGTGGCATGTGGGGTCTTAGTTCCTTGACCAGGGTTCGAACCCATGCCCCCCTGTAGTGGAAGCACAGAGTCTTAACCACTGGCCCGCCAGGGAAGTCCCAGTCACTAACAAATTTAAAAAGGTAAATAACAGGGCTTCCCTGGTGGCACAGTGGTTAAGAATCCGCCTGCCAATGCAGGGCACAAGGGTTCGAGCCCTGGTCCGGGAAGATCCCACATGCCGCGGAGCAACTAAGCCCGTGCGCCACAACTACTGAGCCTGCGCTCTAGAGCCTGCGTGACACAACTACTGAAGCCCACGCGCCTAGAGCCTGAGCTCCGAAACAAGAGAAGCCACCACAGTGAGAAGCCCACGCACCACAAAGGAGAGTAGCCCCCGCTCGCCACAACTAGAGAAAGCCCGTGCGCAGCAACGAAGATCCAACACAGCCAAAAAAAACAAAAAAAGTTAAGTAACAAAGCCATAATCCTGGCAGTTAGAAACCATAGGTAACTTATCATAATAGCTGCCAAGTTTTGAGCGTTAACTACGTGCCAAGCACTGCATGAGGCACCTTAATGAAATTAAAAATGATCATAACTAAAAACTAAAAGCCCACACTGTGAGACTGTGTAGAGTTTACATGTATTATCTCTTTTAACCCATGTTCATTCTATAAAGCTAATATCATAGTATTGATATTAATATTGCCCATTTACAGCTGAGGAAACTGAGATTTAGAAATTTTTGCCTGAGATCCCAGCGCTAGTAAATGGAAGAGCTATAATTCAAACCCAGGTCTGCCTGACTCCAAAACTTGGGCTCTAGACCATTGCACCACACCACCTCTGCAAGGAGAGTCAGCTTGTAAAAATCCAGGGGAATGTGGTATGATATGCATAGCTAGGTACATATCCAGACAGGAGAAATAAATACAGGTGCTTTAAAAACCCTCTAGGGGGAGTAAAGAAACAGGGGGAAAAAATAAAACAAAACAATGTATCTAGTCATTAAACATTAGTTAACCTCTAAATAGAGAGTCCACCCCAAATATTTATACCGCTCTTTTCTATCACTTCATTGTGCTTAAATTTGCCTCTAGAATTATCTTTAAATTTAATTAGAAGCTAAAGCTGAGAATTTCTGGTATCAAGATATACCTCTTTTAATTCTTTTTTTAAAAATTTATTTATTTATTTATTTATTTTTGGCTGTGTTGGGTCTTTGTTGCTGCGTGCGGGCTTTCTCTAGTTGTGGTGAGCTGGGGCTACTCTTCGTTGGGGTGCGCGGGCTTCTCATTGTGGTGGATTCTCTTGTGGAGCATGGGCTCTAGGTGCGCGGGCTTCAGTAGTTGTGGCATGCGGGCTCAGTAGTTGTGGCTCACAGGCTCTAGAGAGCAGGCTCAGTGGTTGTGGCGCACGGGCTTAGTTGCTCCGTGGCATCTTCCCGGACCAGGGCTCAAACCCGTGTCCGCTGCATTGGCAGGCGGATTCTCAACCACTGCGCCACCAGGGAAGTCCCTCCTTTAATTCTTGTTTTACATCTGTGTGTGAAAGAAAAGAAACAATTTCGTAAAAGTCAGTGTCAAGCAAATAAGTGAACCCCATTAAGGATGGGGGTACAAGCTGTGCTGTGCTTTGTAAACTGGGAGAAAAAAATCCCTTGCAGCAGGCAGCCATCAGCTGTGGGACATATGAACATCCTGTCTCCGTGATTATTTGTGGCTGTGGGCAGGGAGGTATGCAGCCTCATTCCAGACGTTCAGATATAGCCAGAAGTGAAATCTATGTAGCTAAGGAAGTGCCCAGAATTGGCTCTGTGACACATGGACTGGGAAGATCATTGCTGTGTTCAAACATATGGATGTTTGCGTTTCCATCTGCTTATTTACCCTTTGTCCCAACATAAAAGGCAAAAAATGAAACTAATATTTACCTAGTGCCACTTTTGTTTGTTTGGTTTTTTGGCTGCGCCCCGCGGCATGTGGGATCTTAGTTCCCTGACCAAGGATAGAACTCAAGCCCCCTGCATTGGAAGCATGGAGTCTTAACCACTGGATCGCCAGGGAAGTCTCTACCTAGTGCCATTTTGAATATGCTACGTTACTGTCTCTTAACAATTCATTTAATACTGTAGAAATGAGTTCAAAGAGGTAGAACACATAGCAGCTTCTATCACAGCAACTATGACAAATTATTTATTACAATTATCATATTACTAAAACAATAATGATAGCTTCCATTTATTGAGTGCACACTCTGTGCCAGGAACCGTACAGGGCACTCATACATTATTTCATGTAATCTTCACAAAAACCCTATGGTATAAGGACTATCACCCATTTTACAGAAAAAGAAACAGACATTCAGGAGGTTAAGCAACTTCCCAAGGTCCCACAGAGAGCAAGTGGCATCTGTTTCTTTGTCCATCTTCTCACCGATTACTGTAAATTTCTTGAGGGCAAGGACTGTGTCTTACTCATCTCTGTATTCCTAGTCTCTAACACTGTGTCTGGCACAGAGCAGGCAGAATTCAGTACATATTTTTGAATAAATGAAAGAACAAACAATATTTCCCCAGATAAGCAGTAGAGCTACCATTGGGATTTAGGTCTTTTGTCTTTAAGTCTCGTGTGCTTTCCACAATTACAGATGCCTACCTAAATCAGGATCTGGATTAATCACTCACATGCCTCTTTTACTCTGGAAACTCCTATTAGACACTTTCCAAATGAGTGTGATAGAGTGATTCCACTTCTAGGTCTTTATCATACAGAAATACTAACACATGTCTATAAGGATATATTACTAGAGTGCTTACTATTGGTATTTCAGGAAAAAATTTGAAAAAAAAATGTCCATCCATGGAAGAGTGATTAAATGGAACATCGATTCTATGGAATATAATATAACTTCAAAGAGAGTAAGGTAGATCTCTTTCTACTAATGCAGAAGAATGGACACAAGATTGTATTAAGTAGGACAAGCAGGTTTTGGAATATTAAGTATGGTTTAGTGTGCATAATAATAATCCTGTCTTCCACATTTATTGCACACCTTGTTTCAGGCCCTCTGTGAAGTGTGTTACATGTATTACCATATTTCACTGAACCTAAGATAATTGTTTACTGAATGTTTACAAGATACTTGGACCTGTGTTAACATTCTGACTCCAGAGATATAAAAATCTGGAAAGAATTTGTTTCTTAAAAACAATTAAGTATGGTATTTTGCTTAATCTTCACAATAGTATAAAGTAGATACCTTCATTTCTCCCATTTTGCTGATGAAGCACAGAGAAATCCAAGTAAATTGCCTGTGTGTAAATAGTAGAATGTGGTATAATTCCATCAAAACAAAAACAAAAACAAAACAAAACAAAAAAATTAAAGCGTTCTGGATAAAGACAGTGAATATAATTTCTCATGCATGTAATTTTCCTTTCCACTTCCTCCCCTCCCAGTCCTATCGCACTAAAACTTCAGTAAAAGATTATTTTAAAGAATAAGGAAAGGGAGAGGGGGTAATAAATACAACAGAATTTTGCAGGTGAGAAAGCAAATGAATGAGTGTTAAAAGGCCCGGAAGACCCAAGAATGCGGAATCCTGGACCAGAAACTGGAGAAAGCTGAGAAGCAGCCTGGATATGTTCAAGAATTAACCAGTGGTATCCCTGGAGGTGGGGGTGAAGAACAGCTAAAATAAGAAGGACTAGTTGAAGGTCAGTTGGCTTCCCTCACCGTACCCTCCAGGTGACTGCCCCTCCTCCACCTCAGCAGAAGTATGGGGCGGTATTCTCTTGAGAGAGTAAAACAATCTCTGGAGTAATACAGGTCACCAGGAACAGTTAAGAGCATCATACCGAAAAGAGGCAATCAGTAGACTTTTTCCACACTCTGCTCACAGAATTCTGGTAGCCAACCTTTACCTCCTGGGAAGATGTATCTTCTTCTTTGGGGAAAATGAAGCCCAATATGAAAGATGTAAAGATAATGGCACTGAGATCTTCCAGCTAATGGTCTCTCATGGTCATTGGTTCATGGACAAATGACCCCATGGTCAATGATTCTCTCCTTCATGCACCGAGTTTCCAATCAGCTTTTAGTCCCCCACTTTTATTCATGAGCAGAAAGCCAAGGATTATGGGACACGAGGATTTCCTCTAACAGGAAAGAAAGAGATGAAAACAAAGAGAAGAAAGAAACTTGGAAGAAACTGAGACAATGCAGAGAAAATTAATTTTTTTTTTTTTTTTTTTTTTTGTGGTACGTGGGCCTCTCACTGCTGCGGCCTCTCCCACTGCGGAGCACAGTCTCCAGACGCGCAGGCTCAGCGGCCACGGCCCACGGGCTCAGCCACTCCGCGGCATGCGGGATCCTCCCGGACTGGGGCACGAACTCGCGTCCCCCGCATCGGCAGGCGGACTCCGAACCACTGCGCCACCAGGGAAGCCTGAGAAAATAAAAATTTTAAAACTATCATGCATAGCCTCAACTGGAAGAAAAGATATGTGAATATATGAAAAAATAGCAATAAACAATAATAAAGAATATTCAGAAGGGAAAAAAAGTTCTTTGAAATGAAAAAAACATGAAAGCAGAAGCAAGAGCCCAATAGAAAGAATGGAAGATAAAGTTGAGGAAATCCACTAGAAGTATAGCAAAAAGACACAGATATGGAAACTAGGAGGGAAAACGATATGAAAATTAGAGAACCAGTCAAGGAAGTGCAACAGTTGAATAAAAGTTTCATAAAAAGAGAATATATAAAAAAGAGTTGAGGAAATCATAAAATAAGGCGTACCCAGGACAATAAGTGAGAATAGACCCACATTAAGACCCACACACTGTGAAATATCAGAACACTGTTGACAAAGACAAGATTCTATAATCTTCTAAGAAGATAAGAAACTGGTCCCAGATAGAGGCTCAGGGATCAGAATGGCTTCAGACCTTCAGACCTAGAAGTAGAAGAGAAGGGAAGAATACCTTCAAAATTCTGAAAGATGATGATTTTCAACCTAGGATCGTATACCCTGTTAAACCATCAATACCATCATTAAAACATATGGATAAGACAAAATCAGATATACAAAGTGTTGGGAATTCCCTAGTGGTTCGATGGTTAGGACTTGGCGCTTTCACTGCTGTGGGCCTTGGTTCAATCCCTGGTCGGGGAACTAAGATCCTGCAAGCTGCACGGCCTTGCCAAAAAAGAAGATATACAAAGTGTTAAAAAACCTTACTTCGGACTTCTCTGGTGGCATAGTGGTTGAGAATCCGCCTGCCAATGCAGGGGCCATGGGTTCGAGCCCTGGTCCGGGAAGATACCACATGCCGCGGAGCAACTAAGCCCGTGTGCCATAACTACTGAGGCTGCGTGCCACAACTACTGAAGCCCGCATGCCTAGAGCCCGTGCTCTGCAACAAGAGAAGACCTTACTTCTAGTGCATTCTTTCATAAGACATGGCCACCAAAACTAGAGGGCAAAAAAAGACAGGGAAAGTTATGGAGTAGATGATAAAAGTTCTCATCGCAAGGGAAAAAAATTGTGCAGTGATGGATGTTAACTAGACTTACTGTGATCATTTTGAATGTATACATATATTGAATCATTATGTTGTACACCTGAATTAATACAATGTTATATGTCAGTTAAATCTACATTTTTTTTTTTTTTAGAAAAGAGAAAGAAAGTTATGGGATTCAGGAAACAGGAGAGTCAACACAGGAGAGAAGCAAAGAGAATTCCCAAGTGGCTGTAAGGAACATTCTAGGATGACAACTGTGCTCCAGACATAGCATCTGGATGCCACCTATCCAGACTGGAGCACTATGACTCAAGAGAGAGACACACTGAAGACTGTTGCATTCAAGAACTCTGCTGCTCTTGTATCCTCTTTTGTGTCTGCCTCAAAGTAACAGAACAATCCCTCAAAATCTAAGTTGTAACAAAGTGGAGTGTATTTCAAAGAGTAGAAGATGATGTGATATATATATATATATATATATATATATATATGAATATTACTCAGCCATAAAAAGAATGAAATAATGCCATTTGCAGCAACATGGATGGACCTAGAGATTATCATACTAAGTGAAGTAAGCCAGAAAGAGGAAGACAAATATCATATGATATCGCTTATATGTGGAATCTAACCAAAAAAAATCATACAAATGAGCTTATATACAAAACAGAAATAGACCCAGAGACATAGAAAAGAAATTTATAGTTACTAAAGGGGAAGGGGGGGAATAAATTAGGAGACTGGGATTAATATATACATACTACTATACATAAAATAGGTAACCAATGAGGACCTACTGTACAGCACAGAGAAATATACTCAATATTTTGTAATAACCTATAACGGAAAAGAATCTGAAAAAGAATATATATGTATATATGACTGAATCTCTTTGCTATATACAGGGAAAAGAATCTGAAAAAGAATACATACATACATACATACATACATATATATATATATATATATATATATATAAATGACTGAATCACTTTGCTGTACACCTGAAACTAACACAATATTGTAAATCAACTATACTGGAAAAAAAAGAGTAGAAGACACCCTGCTCTACTTTGTCACATATTTGTCCCCTGGACCCCAGAGTAGCTCTGCATGAGAACTGGAATGGAACAGGAAAAAGCTTTAACCTACAACCCCTTTCTCTACATGAATCTGATACAGACATGTCCTCAAGGCTCACGTTGGGACTAATGTCATACACAGACATCAGGCTGTCTTCCCTATGCAAGCTTTTCTCTTCTTCCTCATCACTATAGCCCTCCATCCCCACCCCAATAAACTAATGCAAGTAGCAAGAGCAGGACTGCATAGCAAGTGAGCCTTGAGTCAGACAACCTAGGTTAAAATCTAGTTCTACCTCTCACAGCTGTGACCTTGGCCATGTTTCTCCATGAGTCTCAGTTTTCTTACCAGTAAAATGAAGATAATAATGTCTGTCTCAAAAGATTGTTGAGTTTAAGATGTGACAGTTTTTGCGTTTTTTTTAGCACAGTGCCCAGAACACAGTAAGTGCTTAATAAATGGTTAACATTGATTATTACCTGTAGGCCACCTATCTTATCAGGTACATCTAATAAGGACTGAATTTCAGGAGTGGCCCCAGTTTAAGGTCAGTCTGGGGCCCACAACAGTATTATGCCTGGTTCTTTAAAAACAGGACACACCTTATACGTACAAATGAATGTTGTTTACTTCAAGTTGTCATTACCTTGGAGGCAGTGCACTTATTCCAAGGATGCTTCCACTCTCCAGAACATTTTTGGGGTACTCAATTTAGAAATTTCTTCAGGGTCTATGACACATTCTTCTGAATATCCTCATCAGTAGGAAATCTTCATCTTCTGTAAAGATAAATTCAATGTTTGAAATAATCAAAAGTTGATGAATAAATAGGGTACAGGGGAAGATGAAGTAAGACTTTCTTATATAGCTTTTACATGGATTTTATCCTTTTATTTTATTTTTGGCAGTGTGGCTTGCGGGATCTTAGCTCCCCCAGCAGGGACTGAACCCGTGCCCTCAGCAGTGAAAGTGTGGAGTCCTAACCGCTGGACTGTCAGGGAATTCCCAAGGATTTTATCCATTTAAAATAAACTAATTTTTAAAAGATAAAAGCAATAAAGTCCAATTAGGGCTTCCCTGGTGGCACAGTGGATAAGAATCTGCCTGCCAATGCAGGGGACACGGGTTCAAGCCCCGGTCCGGGCAGATCCCACATGCCACGGAGCAACTAAGCCTGTGTGCCACAACTACTGAGCCTACGCTCTAGAGCCTGTGAGCCACAACCACTGAGCCCATGAGTCGCAACTACTGAAGCCCGCACGCCTAGAGCTGGTGCTCCGCAACAAGAGAAGCCACCACAATGAGGAGCCTGCACACTGCAATGAAGACCCAACACAGCCAAAAATAAAATAAATTAATTAAATAAATAATTTTTTAAAAAAGTCCAATTAGACTACTAAAAGAAAAAAGAAAATTACCCATAGCTTACAATACAACTGTTATCATTCTGGTGCATTTTCCTTATCTTTCCTTAATATACAGTTTTAAAAATAGTAGTAATAGTGTACATATCACTTGTAACATGCTAACTTAATTTAAATTATGTCATAAGCACATTTTCATGTTGCTGTAGAGTCCTCATAATAATATTTTTAATGGCTGCATAATATTTCACCAAATGGATATGGCAGAATTTACTTAACCACTTCTCTTTTGCTGAACATTCAGGTTGTTTTAAGTGTTTTATTATGAAATATATGTACTGTTCCTCAAATTTTTGCTTATTTCCTCAGCCTGGATTACCAGAAGTGGGAATGTTGGATCAAAGGGTATGAGGATTTGATGGTTCTTGATAGATACTTCCAAATTGTTTTCCGGTAGGTTTTCACTAATTTATAACGCCAAGGAAACAGTAGAATACCCATTTCACTGCATCTAAAACAAGAACTTGGTATCACAATTTTAATAACTTAGGAGTTAGAAAAATATTTCATATGAACCAATTTTAAAGTCAAGTGGTTTGGGGCTTCCCTGGTGGTGCAGTGGTTGAGAATCCACCTGCCAATGCAGGGGACATGGGTTCAAACCCTGGTCCGGGAAGATCCCACATACTGTGGAGCAATTAAGCCCGTGCACCACAACTACTGAGCTTGCGAGTCACAACTACTGAGCCTGAGTGCCACAACTACTGAGCCTGCATGCTTAGAGCTAGTGCTCCACAAGGGAAGCCACTGCAATGAGAAGCCCACGCACCACAAGGAAGAGTAGACCCCCTGCTTCCCGCAACCAGAGAAAAGCCCACGCAGCAACGAAGACCCAATGCAGCCACAAATTAAAAAAAAAAAAAAAAAGCAGAGCACAGACAGGGTGGAAAATTCCAGATACCCATTACTCCCCTACGAAAGCAATGATCTCTTACTGTTTTTTTTTTAAACTATTATTACTTTTCAGTTACATAAGAAATATACATTCATCATTTAAAAAAAAAAAAAAGACAGGCAGAAACAATAAAAAGTACAGTTTATTTCCAACACCAAGCAAAGACCATTGACATTTTGAAGTATTTACCCTCACACCATTTTCTCTATAGAACATGTTTTATAAAAAATAGCACACCAGGGAATTCCCTGGTGGTCCAGTGGTTAGGACTCCATGCTTCCACTGCAGGGGACACAGTTCCTTTCTTCTTTTTTTTTCAGGGTATTAAGGCAAACAGGGCCACCTAGAATCTATTCAAACGGGAATCAGCACTTGGACAGAAATCACAGTTCAAGAGCAAAAACTTTCTCTTGCAAGGGCTAAGCCACGGCCCCTCCCCACTGCCATCTGCCCATAGCAATTATCCCTGTCTGCTCTCCAGCTTCACAGCCCCTGCCCTGCCTGCCCTGGCTGAGCCAGAACTCCTGACCCATCACAAGAGGGGGCGGGAGGGCCACAGGAGCTCAGCTTCTGCACACCCAGGTGGACCATGGCCTCCTGGCTAAGCAGGCACCACATTCTCCCTGGCGCCCTCTGAGGTCTCAGCCTCTGGCAGCATCAGATCTGAGCCAAGCTGAGCCTCCTGAGGACGGTGGGGATGGGGGCTTCTGGGGGAGTCGAGGGAAGGAGGGTCAGGGCTGGGGAAAGGTGCCTTCCAGCTCCCGGCCCCCACCTAGTGCAGAGGCCCAGAGGCCTGACTCTCCTGATCTCGCTCCAGCATCCCCTCCGCAGAAGGTCAGTATATCTTCTGCCGACTGGGTAGAATGGCCCCTTTGATGAAGGAGAAGACAACCAGGATCCCCTAAGCGTTTGCCCCGCTTGCCTTTGGTGAAGTGATTGGAGACCACATCATCTCCAGGCTGCATGGTGGCAGGCAGGACGTTCTCCCCAGCCGACGGTGACACAAAGAACGCAAACGGGATTATCCACAGACAGAAAGTGAAATAGGCCAGGACCTCTGAGAAAGGATAACATTCCTCTGCAAAAAACTGAAACGCTAGGTAATGATTCACCACCACTAGCCCACAGGACAGGATGAAGTTAGGCGAGGTGAGCATGATGAAGGGGAAGGTCTGGAGGAGGCCAAAGTAGACCAGGTAGACCAGGAAGAGGCCCACGCCAATCATGTAGGTGGGGAAGCGCTCAAAAACGTAGAGGTCAATCAGCACAGCTGTGGAGAACCAGACCCTATATTCTATGATCCTGCTGGTGGCCACTGTGTATTCTTCTAGCAATTCTGCCAGGTAATAGAGTCCGGCTGCGAGGGCCAGCGTGATGAAGGCCACCTGGATGAAGAGCGACAGCCAGCTCAGCACATACATGAACCACGTGGCGCCATCGCCCCGGCTGCCCGCCCCGCGACAGCCAGGACGGGCCTGCGCCCTCGGGCTCTGGCGACACGGAGCCACCGCGTTCCCGCCCCCGGGACACAGTTCCGATACCCAGTTGGGGAACTAAGATCCTGCAAGGTGTGGGGAAAAAAAATAAATTAAAAAAATACATATATGTATATATCATACCATACACGTTGTTTTTAAACTTTTTTTTCCCCCACATAATAATTATAGCTCATATCTACATAATGTTTACTATGGGTCAGGTACAATTCCAAGTAGTTTTTTTTTTTTTTTTATTTTTTTTTTTTTTGGTACGCAGGCCTCTCACCGTTGTGGCCTCTCCCGTTGCGGAGCATAGGATCCGGACGCACAGGCTTATTGGCCATGGCTCACGGGCCCAGCCGTTCCGCGGCACGTGGGATCCTCCCAGACCGGGGCACGAGCCCGTGTCCCCTGCATCGGGTTCACTGCGCCACCAGGGAAGCCCCCAAGTAGTTTTACATGTAATAATTCATTTAGTCCTCATGATAATTCTATAAGGAAGGCAATATTAGTACTCCCATTTAATGATGAGACTGAAGCAGAGAAGTGATTTGCCTAAGGTCACAAAGTTGATAAGTTCGTGAACTGGCACATTTTTCCATGTTGCTAAATTCATTTTCCACATATTTTCTTTTTTTTTTTTAATGGCTGCACGATATCCATGTAGCCATTTTGTGGATGAAGTATTATTTAATTATTCCACTTCCTTATATGAGACAAGATCATTTCCATTGTTTGATTTCTACACATCACTAACATGGTGATGTAGTATAAGATGCCTTGTACTATACCTTTGTGCACAATCCTTAATTATCTCCTTAGGCTAACTGCCCTCAAGAACAGTTGCATTGATTTTTATTTCCTCCAAAGAGGTGTTCCTTTCTCTATGTTCTCCATGACCTTAAATGTAAATTTTATCACTTTTGCCTACAGCAACATTTTATAATTCATTTTACCAGTTCTGAGAAATAAATCCAAGCACTAAAGGATGAGTGATTTCTCTAGAGTAAAAGAGGCAGAGTCTAAAATCTACCGCCTTTCCATGCTCTCCTGCTTTTTACAGATGCTGAACCTCATGGCTTATACAGTAACTCATCGCAGAGGAATGAGGAGTGTTAACCTGGGACAAACCAGCTAATGCAGGCAAGATTCTTATCGTCTACAAGTCAGCATTCACTAATTCACTCACTCATTCATTCAATAAATATTTGAAAGGTTAGTATATGAGTAGTACTAAGCAGGGGTTACGGGGTTCACAGAAAAAAATATTTAGAACAAGGCTAAATAAAACATTTAGCACATAACCTGGCACACGATAATTGCTCAATAAATCAGTATTTATGTCAGGCACTCTGCTAAGTGCCAAGTAAGTGTATTATCTCCTTTAATCTCTATAACAACCTCCAGGAACTGTTGTGTTTTTTTTTTTAACCATCCCCATTTTGCAGATAAGAAGACTGAGGCCTAGAGAGATTTACCCAGCTTGAGCAACATACCTGTGGTGTTCAGATTTGAACTGAAGACTCCAGAGTCTGTGCTCTTAGCCATTATACTATATTACAAAACACAATTTCTCCCCTTAAGAAGCATGTAGCCTTATTAATAATACTAAAATTGAAAACAGCTATCAAGTGTTAAGCACTTATGTGCCAAGCACTGTGCTAGGCCTTTATGCATATTGATCATTTAATTCATATGACAACTCTATGAAATACTCTTGTAATTATGCTTGTTTTATAGATGAGAAAATAGATATTCTGAAAGCTTAAATAACTTGCCCAATATACAAATAGCTCTTAAATAGTAGCACTAGAAGCCAAGATATACAAAGAATTACTGTATAGGGAACATGATGAAATGTAAAACAAGTGATGCTATTTAGCTACCATCAAATTTCAGAAGTCACAGGAAAGAGACTTCGTGACCTTCTTGTGTTCCAGGAGTGATCACAGAAGGATAGAAAGGGAAAATCCTGGCGGTTTGTCAGGCCCTGTGTTGAAAGCCTTCACAAAGGTCTGTTCATTATATCCCCTTTGTGAATGTATTATTATTATTCTAAATTTGACAGACGAGGAAATGGATTCTCTGGAAGGTGCTGCATATGTCCAAGGTCACATAGCTAGTAAATGGCATAGCTAGAACTGGAACCTATTTGTCTCTCAAATCTGAGCCCTTAAGCACTGTGTTACATGCTTTCCACTATTTGATCTTGCTTTTTGGTTGTGTAGGTGTCACATAGCCAGAGATGAGTGGAAAAGGCAAAAGTGAAAGGGTATTAAGGAAGAACATACTAAGCAAGAGTATTGAGTTACATCCAAGAAAAAGGAAGCAGACCTTCTTGTTCAGTGCTAAAGATTCATTTGTTTTGGGAAGGAGCCCTTTGTTTGCATACCTTTGGTGACTACACAAACTGTATAAATGTCTGTTTCTGCCATTATAATGGGAGCTATTAAAGACAGGGACTGTATCTTAGCCTCTGCTGTAACCCAGTGTCTAGCATAATGCTTAGCTTGTAGTTCCAGCAGAGAGGTTGGAAAAATAGGGAGTAGTCACATTGCATAGATCTCTGGATGGCAATTAAGGTAGTCCACAGAGCAAATACTCTAAGCAAAATAATAGGTACTCAAATCCAACAGGGCATTTAAAGGATAAAATCATGATGCATAGGAGTTATCCCAGGAGTACTAGGGTGGCCCAACAGCAGAAAATCTCTCAATATAATTCACCACACTGATGGACCAAAGGGTAAAAATTATGATTTTTTTCATATGTAGAGAAACTTGATGCAGTAGCATTAAGGTCAGGACTAAGTCGTGGATGCTCATTATTAGTGTTACCTAGAGTCTCGGAGAGTCTGGCCAATTCTTTTAGATGAGAAAAAGTGAAAGATGTATGTACTCTTTTGCTTGCCATTCTTGCCAATGATATGATAGTCTACATGGAAAACACAATATAATCAACAGAAAAACTATCAGAACTATAAAAGAGTTATTGCCAAGTTTGCAAGAATAGAAATCATCTTACAAAATTCAAGTGTTCTTCTCTATTAGGAATAACCACCTTAAAATGTAATAAAAAATATAACACAATCTACAGTAGCAACTAAAGTCTATAGCAAATATCTGCAAACTCTTTCTGTAAAGAGCAAACAGTAAACAGTTTCTGTATGGCAGGTCATGTGGTCTCTGTCGCAGCCATTCAACTCTGTCACTGTTGAACAAAAGCAGCCATAGACAGTATTAAATGAATGAATGTGGATGTTCCAATAAAATTTTATTTACAAAACCAGAGCACAGGCTGACATGCCCAGGTGTAGTTTGCCAACTCCTGGTCTATAGTAATTGGCCTAAAAACTGTGGACTGAAGAAAAACGCACGACCTAAAAGTTGCAAGTTAAGTTTTATTCGGGACCTGAGGACTAGAGCCTGGGAGACAGCCTCTCAGATAGCTCTGAGGAACTACTCCGAAGAGGTAAAGGAGGAGCCAGGATATATAGGAGAGTTTTTGCTTAAAAACCATGTAGACGAACATCAAAAGATTACTGCTGCTAATCACAAAAAACAAACATCTCAAGTTAGTGATTTTAGAGCTTTTCTATATATGGGAAGATGCAAGATTCTGGGCTCACTGAAATTTTTCCTTAGATATGCAGCTTAACTCTCTAGGGCCAGTATCCAGAGCACAGAATATTTCTTATTTTCCTCTATCCTGAATTCTCCTCAGGGTGCACCGTTGTGGGTGTGGGGAGGTGGCTGTAGTGCCTGATGCCTTGATGGCAGGCAACATTTATTGTTTACTGGAATGGCAGGCAAACTTCCCTTACTACAAAGCAATGCCTAAGAAGTTTATCAAGGAAAAAAAACTAAACTCCATTCAGGGAAATTAGAAGGCCTGAATAAATGTCATAATTCAGATAACTTCAGGAGTGTAAAGATTTTATTCATTTGTTTAACAAATATTCAGAGTGGCCACCATACGCCAGGCATTGTTCTGGGTACTAGGGGTGCAGCAGAGAACAAAACAGGGCACCTATCCTCACGAATCTTACATCTTTAGCAGAGAAGCAGTGATTAAATAATCTAAAGTTGGATAGTAATAAATGCTATGAAAAAGATTAAATAGGAGAAAGAAAGAGTGATGAGGAGTGAGGGTGCTACTTAATTTAGGATGGTTAGGGAAGGCTTTCCTGATGTTTCAGCAAAGACCTGAAAGAGGTGAAGGAAGCCTGCCCCACTGAATTCTGGTGAGGAAGTGTTCCATGCAAAGATGTCAGTTCTCCCCCAAATTAATCTATATGTGTTCAATGAAATTCCAATAAAAATTCCAGTAGTAATGTTGAGAAACTAAAACCCACTCTAAAATGAATATGAAACAATAAAGGTCTATGAAAGCTAAGTCTATTTTCAGAGGGAAATAAAAGTAGGGAGAACTGGCTCTACCACGAAGCCACAGTAATAAAAATATTGTGTTGCTGGCACTGAAACAAAGAAAAGGATCAATGGAATAGAATGGAGAACTTATAAATAAAGTATATACATGGGAACTTAATATGTGATAAAGGTGGCATCACAAAACACTGGAAAGATTGTTTTTCTGACAGTTATAGAAAAACAAATTCACTGTATAGAGAAAAAAGCTGCATTTTTACTTGAAACTATGTTAAAAGTGGACTCCAGATGGATTAAAGACATAAATGTGAAAGTTAAAATTATAAAGCTAATATTAGAAAATACAGGAAAATCTGTTACCCAGGTGTAAATAAAGACTTCCTAAACAAGACTCCAAATTATAAGGTCAAAATTTAGGACATCTGCTTAATTAATGACATCACAAAGTTAACATGAAGGTTGCAGTCTGGGAGAAGGTATTTGCAATGTTTAAAACAAACACGGAATAATGTCTAGAATATACACACAATTCCTACAAACTAAGAAGAGAGGAAATCAAATTTTAAAAAAGTAGGCAAAGGATATAAATAGGCACCGGGAGAAAGTATTTGCAGTGTTTAAAACAAAAGAAGGTCTAGAATATACAAAGAATTCCTACAAATCAACAAGACAGAAAATCAAATAGGAAAATAAGCAAAGGATATATAAATACCTTAGTTTCACATACTAAGCATACAAAAAAAACAAAAAAGAAAAAAAAGGCTCAAATTTAATTATAATCAGAGAAATGCAAATCAAGACAGCCAAGAGCTGCCACTTTACTTCCACCAGACTGGCAAAAATTAAGAGCACTTATGTTTGTTTTTGTTAATCTGTAGACAAAGACTTATAGATGGGTGCAAAAATAAATCCTATTTTGCAACCTAGAACTCATTGTTCAGTACGAGTTTTGATACAGATAAGAAGGAACATGGTACCTGAAACAGATTCAAGTGGTGGGGGTATCGATAAACACAAAGGTTGCTTCCAGGACTATAGAATTGATAATTTAAAAGCTTAAGATACGTGGGAAATTATCAGCTACGCTGATTTAGTACTCTAATGTTGACATGAAACATCAGATGACTTCCTTTTTTAGGTTTTTATCTTGAGAACACAGTGTCTGGACTTTAAAAAGGTATTGGCATATCCCAACGATCTGTACTGTTCTAAGCTATGATAGCTTAGGAGTGAATATGATTTGAACTTAATGCATGTTTAGAGGGTGTCTAAAATTCAGAAGCAGGCAGATCCATTTCCTCTGACCCTAAACATGGTCCAAAAGTAAATTGCTTGAAGAAATTGGATCCCAAAGATCACAGGTGGGGAATTTTGAAGTATGTCCATATTCCACTGGAGATCAAAGAAGCCCAACTAAAAGAATGGGAGACTGACTGACTGACCTGACAACTGTGGACTGAGCAAAAATTCTTTTTGAAAGGGCTATCTTGAAGAGTATGACTCAGACACTGGAGGAACTAAGGTGATCGGCAGTGGAAGGAATTAGAATGTGTGAAATTCCTTAAAAATTTATTGACTTAAATAATTTGCCACATATAAAAACATAAAAAAAGAAAAAAAACTGGAAAAAATGAGAAAGATGCTAACACTGAAGATTGGTGGTTATGAGTTCTTGTGTACTGGTGATAGGAATTAGAACAGCCATTCTGAAAAGTAACCTGGCCATTTTTGGCAAATTGAGCACACCCAATTGCATAGTTCAGAGGAATATTCACGCCAGTATACAAACTTGCTTATTTTTGCTTTTTTTTTTTTTGCCGCTGTGCAGCATGGCATGCGGGATCCTTAGTTCTCTGACCAGGGATTGAACCCATGCCCCCTGCAGTGGAAGCGTGGAGTCTTAACCACTGGATCACCAGGGAAGTCCCTATTTTTGCATTTTTAATAGTAATTGAGAGTTGAGGCAATCTAGAGTTCTATCATCAAAAGAGTGAATGAGTAAAACATGGTGGATGAACAGTGGTTATGTACCTGGAGCTAGACCACTGGAGTTGAAATTCAGGCTCCACCACTTACAACAGAAGTAAAAATTTGAGTAATCTGTGCCTCATTCTTTTTTTTTTTTTTTTTTGAGTAACACGGGCCTCTCACTGTTGTGGCCTCTCCCGTTGCGGAGCACAGGCTCCGGACGCGCAGGCTCAGCGGCCATGGCTCACGGGCCCAGCCGCTCCACGGCACGTGGGATCCCCCCAGACCGGGGCACGAACCCGCGTCTCCTGCATCGGCAGGCGGACTCTTAACCACTGCGCCACCAGGGAAGCCCCAACGCCTCATTCTTATCTACAAGATGAGAGTAATAATATCTACCTCATAGGGTTGTTGGGAGAAGTATATGAGTTAAAACATTTAAACCATCTGAAACAGAGTTAAACACCATTTAAGTACTAATATTACTGTTAACATGAAAGCATATGCAAGTTCAAAGTTGTAAGTTAGGTTTACATATAGCAATAAGAGAATATCACAAAAGCAATAATAATTTTAAAAAGTAAGAAAAAGAACATTTATTTATTTCTTTTTGGCTGCATTGGGTGTTTGTTGCTGTGCTCAGGCTTTCTCTAGTTGTGGCGAGCAAAGGCTACTCTTCGTTGTGGTGCATGGGCTTCTCATTGCCGTGGCTTCTCGTTGTGGAGCATGGGCTCTAGGTGCGCGGGCTTCGGTAGTTGTGGCATGCGGGCTCAGTAGTTGTGGCTTGTGGGCTTAGTTGCTCCACAGCATGTGGGATCTTCCCCGACCAGGGCTTGAACAAGTGCCCTGTGCATTGGCAGGCGGATTAACCGCTGAGCCAGCAGGGAAGTCCCCAAATGGAACATTTATGGCATAATATCATTTATGTGGATTGAACATACTTACATAACTCTACATATTTTACAAGACAAGCATGACAGACATACATTGAACAGATCAGAATGGGTGCCTATAGGATAGAATGAGCGTAGAGTTTAGGAATAAAGTGGAAGACTACAAAATAAGAAAGGGGCCTTACTTGAATCATCCTGCTAATATGTTATAAAAGGAGGAAGAAGATTTACTCATGAAATCTGCAACTGAAGGGGGTAAAAGCTATCTTGAAAATATGCAAGGGAAAGCCAAGAAAAGGTTCCTAGAGCCAGAGAAATAACCAGCTAACCAACTTGGAAGCTACCCTATCTTTGAACTTACCCTTAAATGAGATAACACCATCCTTACCATTTAAGGCAGCTTTGGATAGGTTTTCTGTTACTTGCCCAAAACCTCTTAACAGAGTATTCATACGATCTTTCGAGTGGCAAACCGAGGTCCAAAGAGAATTATGATCTATCCAATGTAATAATCTCAACTGGGGTATTATCTCAGTGGAGGTTCCAGAAGAAAATGAAAATTTTGAGTGACCAACAATTTTTAAAAGGCCAAACTCTACAAGTGGGCTTCCCTGGTGGCACAGTGGTTTAGAATCCACCTGCCAATGCAGGGGACACGGGTTCAAGCCCTGGTCCAGGAAGATCCCACATGCCGCAGAGCAACTAAGCCCGTGTGCCACAACTACTGAGCCTGTGCTCTAGAGCCCTCGAGCCACAAGCACTGAGCCTGTGTGCCACAACTACTGAAGCCCGTGCGCCTAGAGCCCATGCTCCGAAATGAGAAGCCCGTGCACCGCAACGAAGAGTAGCCTTTGCTCGCCGCAACTAGAGAAAGCCCACATGCAGCAACGAAGACCCAACACAGCCAAAAATTAAAAAAAAAAACAACTCTATAAGTATTAAAATGATCAACATTATCCCACTCAGAACTGTTATTTTTAAAAATCCATTAAAAGTCAAATGATAAATGGGAAATTATATAAAAGCTGTTTACAAATTAATAAAGACAATGAAGAAACGGGAATTCACATAAGAAAAAAATGTCCAATAAACATATAAAAATTTAAACCTCATTGATGAGTATTTTTAAAAGAAAATTAAAACCAGTCACCATTTATCATCAAATGGGAAAAATAAGTTTTCACCGTCACACCCACCTTTGGCAACTGTGTTGGAAAACTGGTAGGAGTGAAAACTGGGACATTTCTGGAAGGCATCTGGCAATGCATGGTGGAAGACTTAAAACAAGGCACACTCTTTGACTCAGCAGTTCCCTAGAATTTATCCTGAAGATTCATCATGGATGACAACAGAAATTTAATTAAAAACACTAGCATCACAGGACAGTTTATAAAAGCAAAAAATTGGGATCAGACTAAAATTCCCAAAGTAGGGGAATCAATTAAGTTACGGAAAATCCAAATGATAGGATACAAAGAGCAGTTACAATTATCAGTATTTAAATACAAGCTCTGCTAATTTGTAGCTGTATAGCTCAGGGAAAGCTAATTACTCTCTCTGTACCTCAGTTTCCCTGTAAAAAATGGGTCTGTTGCGAGGATTAAATTAGTAAACATACCTAAAGCACTTAGGATAGCACTGACACATAATAATAAGAAAAAAAATTTTTTTTATAACAGAAGAGGGACTTCTCTGGTGGCACAGTGGATAAAACTCCATGTTCCCAATGCAAGGGGCCCAGGTTCAATCCCTGGTCAGGGAACTAGATCCCACATGCATGCTGCAATTAAGAGTTCACATGCCACAACTAAGGAGCCCGCCTGCTGCAACTAAGGAGCCCACGTGCCACAACTAAGGAGTCCTGGAACTGTGACTAAGTAACACGCCTGCTGAAATTAAGACCAGGAGCAACCAAATAATTAATTAATTAATTAATTTTTAAAAACCCCAGAAAAACATTGTTCCAGATGCCTAATGTCCCGGAAAGATGTTAATGATAAATTAAACAAAAAAAGGAGATTACAAACCAGTATATATACAATATTTTTCTAAAATAAATATATCTCATATACATAAATTTCCAAAAATAAAGACTAGAAGGATATAAAACAAAATAAATAGTATACCTCTTTGAATAACAGGATTACAGGTTATTTTTCTTATTTTTGTCTGAATTTAAATTTTTTTCAATAACAAATATGTGCTACTTTTTTTTTTTTTTGCAGTACGCGGGCCTCTCACTGTTGCGGCCTCTCCCATTGTGGAGCACAGGCTCCGGACGCGCAGGCTCAGCGGCCATGGCTCACGGGCCCAGCCGCTCCGTGGCACGTGGGATCTTCCTGGACCGGGGCACGAACCTGTGTCCCCTGCATCGGCAGGCGGACTCTCAACCACTGCGCCACCAGGGAAGCCCATGTGCTACTTTTATGAAAGGTAAAACTATCACCTCTATCAAAATTAAAACAAAAAAGTGTCATATTTTTGCTCCAGTTGATGAGTCTATCCCAAATTAGCAGGGTAATGGGGTAAAGAATCAGAATGATAGACATTTCTCTTTATAGCCTTTATTACTGCACAATACAAACTCAGTCTCTGTTTTACAAACCTTACACACAAATGACAAAACAATTAAAAGATTTTTATTCCCCAATGCTATTTTATTCTAGTTTCCCCTCTTTATGCAAAGGGATTATCTAGATTCTCCATGTCATCCTTAGCCTTTAATTTAGAAAGGCTGTCACAAAAGTGAACTGGCCATATGAGGAAAACAGTGCAAAGAACCAACTAAGTTCTCATTGTCCTCCTTCCTGAGGGAAGAATGCCTGGCTAGCAGTGGTGAAATAGGGCAATTATAACATCTTCTTTTGCTGAGGACAAGCCCCAGTGGTGGACAGACTGCCTTGTCACATGAGCCTTTTGGGGTCGATTTTCTCTAGGTGAACCAGAGGTTTCAGCTGCTCTGCAAAGTTCCTCATGTCATCAGACACCACGTCCTGCCCAGCTGGTGCAACAACACTTAGTTCCACAAGGTAGGAGAGTGACAAAGCCTCAGTGTTGTCTGTGTTCCCTGGTGTCAAGATGCGGAAGATCTTGTACACCACGATCTTCATGATGCCCTTACGGAACAGGTGTCCCCTGGCAACAAACTCATGGTCCATGCGGAAGCCCATTTCCATCAGGAAGTCAGTAAGGTTCTCAGATGTTGCGATGTCCACGCAGTTACGCACCAGGGCATGGCGGTTCTTGTCTCCCATTTCTGGCTGTCCCAGGTAGCGCAGATGCCAGGGTGCCCCTGCCCTATCCATAGAGCGTCGAGCCCTTAGAACAAACGGACTGGCCTGCTGGCCCTTAAGGAGGAATACCATCTCATGGTCAAGGAAAGTCTCAGGTTCCATGTTGTCACACAAACCACGAAGGCGGTGGATTAGGCTTTCCAAGCTGTGATCTAAAACACTTCCTGAAGGAGGAAAAAAGTACCACTGAGTCCCATCTTTCATTCTGGGTAATGGAAATAGCAAAAGATTGAAAAAACTTAAATGAAAAATCAGAACAGTTTAGTGCAGTGTTTTGTAAAGCACAGGTCCAATATATGAGATTTTAGAGGGGTTATACTGCCAAGATATTATATAACAAGTTAATCCCTTTTCAATTTTTTGCATTGTCTTATTTGGTATTAGAATAGTTAGGCCTTCTCGAACAATGCTAACCTCCAGCGGGCTTTGGGCCTTAACAGGCAACAGTATCTACCTAGAATAATAATACTGTTTTGTCATTTATTTAAAAAATTATCTTCTAGTCTCAGAAAACAAAAGTTTTCCATCGATAGAAAAAATATAACATTTCCTTTTTATGTAATATATTTAAGTAAAAGAGAATGAACTGCTTCAGAGAAATACACTGTCCTTTGTTCTCATCTTATTCTTCCTCCTGGCAGCATTTCACATGGTTGTTATACCCATTTTGAAATCTATTCTTCCCTTGGCCTCTGGGACACAAATCTCTCTTGGTTCCTCACCTAATTCACTGACCA
>NW_006788818.1:140306-142276 GCF_000442215.2 Lipotes vexillifer | reverse complement strand
TACGCGGGCCTGTCACTGCTGTGGCCTCTCCTGTTGCGGAGCACAGGCTCCGGACGCGCAGGCCCAGCGGCCATGGCTCACGGGCCCAGCCGCTCCGCGGCATGTGGGATCTTCCCAGACCGGGGCACGAACCCGCGTCCCCTGCATCGGCAGGCGGACTCTCAACCACTGCGCCACCAGGGAAGCCAAGCCCTATGGTTTTAAGTATCATTTATGCTCTGAGGACTACCATACTTATATCTCATGAACTACAGACTCATACATCCAACTGTCTACCTAACTTCTCCACTTGGATGCCTAAGACATCTTCATCTTAACATGTTCAATATCAACCTGTTGACTTTTCCTCCACAATCTTACTCCTCCTGCAGTTTTCCCCATCATAGTAAACGGCAACTCTCTGCTTCCAGCTGCCCAACCAAAAACCACATAATCAGCTTTGACTCCTTTCTTTCTTTCACATCCTACATCCGCTCTGCATTTTTTAAATATATGCAGAATCCAGTTTACTCAATCATTTCCACCTAGTCCAAGTCTCCATCATTTCTTGCTTGGTCTTTGCAGTACCCTGCTTCTATCCTTGCTTTTTTCTTCTCTCCTCCATACAACAGCCAGCTGGTTTTTAGGACATAAGGCAGATAATGACACTTATCTGCTCAGAACCCTCCAATGGCTTCCCATGTCACTCAGAATAAATCCCAAATTCTTTACCATGGTCTACAAGGCCCTATAAATTGTGGTCTCTGCTACCTGATGTTGATTATTTCCTTCTACTATCTCCCAGATTACTCCCTCCAACCACAGTGATTTTCCTGCTGTTTCCTAAAAATGCCAAGTGTTTGACAATGTATTTCTCTTCAGAGACCCTTCCCTTAGTCCCTACGCTTAGAATGTTCTTCTCTCAGACACCTGCATATCTCACCCCATCACTTTGTTCAGATCTTTGCTCAAATGTCACTTTATCAGAGATCTCTTTTCTCATTGCCCTAAATAAAATAGCATTATCTCCTTCCAATCTCTTTCCACTTCCCTGCTTTACTTTTTAGCATTAGCACCTCAATTTTTTAGTCATATTTCAATATATCAATTATGTATTGACTTTTTAACATCTTTCTTCCTCTGCTGCTGATACTTACTCCAATGCTAGGAACATATTCATTTATTGATTAAATCTGTTAAAGTAAATAAAAATAGACTACTGTAACTATGGTAAATATTGACAGTGGAACACAAATGACTACATTTTTGGAAATGGGTAGTGTTGGAGGGAAAGCAACAGATCAGGTCCCTGTGATCATAGGACAGATGACGACGGGAGCAAGGAATGGGTCCTACATTGGATACGTTGTGTCCTACATTCAGGACAGTGTCAGACATGTGTTTTTTCATACTTCAAACATTTAAGGAGCTTTCTAAGTGCTGGTTCCTTCAACATATACTTACTGAATACTGTGCCAGGCATCATGCAAGAAGTAGGGGGTCCAGCCCTCACAGAGATTACAGTTTAGTGGGGGAAACAAAAAATAAATAAGTAAACAATTAAACAGAAATACAGGGAAATAAAAGGGAGATAGGAGAGAGGAACTGATGGGGATGGAGAGGAGGAGACCTCTCTGAGGGCTTGGAGTAGTCAGAGAAGGTCTCTCAAAGGGAAGGACAACTGAGCTGAGGACTAAAGGATAAAAATAAAATGGCTATTTGAAGGGCTGGAACAAAGTATAAGGGCAGAGGAAGCAAGTGCAA
Organism: Lipotes vexillifer; assembly: GCF_000442215.2. NCBI lineage: Eukaryota > Metazoa > Chordata > Mammalia > Artiodactyla > Lipotidae > Lipotes > Lipotes vexillifer. Next base: position 140,533 of record NW_006788818.1, on the reverse strand, counting down.
AGGCCCAGAGGTAGGAAAGGGCCTGGGGAATTCAAAGAAATGAAGGGATATCAGTGTGGCTGAAGTGTGGTAAGCAAGATGGAAGATGATAATGAACTGAGGATTTGGGATGGGCCAAAGCACACAGGTCTTATGTACAGCTCATGCTAAAGGCCATATTCTATTCTAAGGCCATTGGGAAGCTGTTAGCTCCACACTTTATTCTCCACACAACAGGGAAAGAGATG
>NW_006788818.1:138954-140296 GCF_000442215.2 Lipotes vexillifer | reverse complement strand
GGGAAAGAGATGACTGGATTTACATTTTAAAAAGATCATTCCAGGAAAACTGGTATAGATTCTTCAACAAGACATGGTCATGGGAAAAAAAGTGGGAATGAGGGGAGACTGGTCCAAGTTAAAAGAGGCTTAAGAGACACAGTTATCAAATGTAATGCATGAAACATGATTATATCCTGGATACAACACACATTTTGAGGGCAAGATAGGGGGAAACTTTTGAATATGGACTAGATATTAGATGATGTTAAAAATATATTATTAATTTTTTAGATAATAATGATGGTATTGGGGTTATAAAGGAAAATATCCTTGTTTTATATTTTTTAGAGATGCATACTGAAAATATTTTGGGGTAAAATGTTATATTTGAAACTGTTGTTTTTTTAAAAAAATTTTTTGGCTGCAAGGCATGTGGGAGCTTAGTTCCCCAACCAGGGGTCAAACCCGCACCCCCTGAAGTGGAAGCGCGGAGTCTTAACCACTGGACCGCCAGGGAAGTCCCTGAAACTGTCTTTAAAAACAGCAAAAGAAAAAAAAGAGAAAGCAAATATGGCAAAATGACAGAAACTGAAATCTGGATGACAGAAATGGAGTGTTCATTATATTAGTCTCCACTTTCTTTATGTGTTTTTTTTTTTTTTTTTTTTGGGGTACGCGGGCCTCCCACTGTATGGCCCCTCCCGTTGCGGAGCACAGGCTCCGGATGTGCAGGCTCAGAGGCCATGGCTCATGGGCCCAGCCGCTCTGTGGCATGTGGGATCTTCCCGGACCGGGGCACAAACCCGTGTCCCCTGCATCGGCAGGCGGACTCTCAACCACTGCGCCACCAGGGAAGCCCCCACTTTCTTTATGTTTGAATATTTTTAATACTAAAACAATTTTTTAAAAAAGACTACTAGCTGTTGTATGAGAAGAGAAAGATGATCAAAAGTGGAAGCAATGAAAAAAAAAGTGGAAGCAATGTAATAAGTACAGGGTTACTAAAATAGTTCAGGCAAAGGATGATAAACCAGGGTGTGGTACTGCAGGTTGAGAAAAAACTTATTTAATACATATTTTGGAAGTAAAATGAATAGGATTAGAAATGGACTACATGTGGGGGTAAAGTAAAAAATGGACATTGACTCCTGAATGCATGGCTCAAGCAACTGATGAATGACAGTGGCACTTACTGAGATGGGAAAGCCTGAAGGAGGTGCAGCCTGAGGAGTGAAAATTAACAACCCTATTTTGTTCACAGTAAGTTACTAAATGGATGACCTGAATTAAAGTCTAAACTCTTGGGCTTCCCTGGTGGCGCAGTGCTTGAGAGTCCGCCTGCCGATGCAGGAGACGCGGG
>NW_006788818.1:131347-138925 GCF_000442215.2 Lipotes vexillifer | reverse complement strand
CGAAAAAAAAAAAAAAAAAAAAAAAAAAGTCTAAACTCTTGCACTAAACATTGTATGACGTCCTGAAAATCATTACCCCCTCTGGGTCTTGAGTTTTCTCATCTGGGAAAGTAACTTCACTTCTATTTCCTAATCTATAAAATGGAGCTAGTTAACAGTATCATAGAATTACCATATGATCCATTAATCTCACTTCTGGGTATTTATCTGAGAGAATTCGAAGCAGGATCTTGAAGAGATATTTGCACACCCATGTTCACTGAGCATTATCCACGATAACCAAGAGGTGGAAGCAACCCAAATGTCTGACAGATGAGTAGATAAAGAAAATGTGGTACATATATACAATGGAACATTATTCAGCCTTTAAAAAGGAGATCCTGTCACATGCTACAATATGGGTTAACATCGAGGATGTTATACTAAGTGAAATCAGCCAGTGATAAAACGACAAATACTGTAATGATTCCACTCATATGAGGTTATCTAAAGTAGTCAAAATTAGAAACAGAAAGTAGAAAGGTTGTTGCCAAGGGCTGCAGGGAGGGGAAAGGAGGAATTAGTGTTTAATGGGAATAGAATTTCAATTCTGCAAGATGAAAAAGTTCTAGAGATCGGCTATACAACAATGTGAAATACTTAACACTACTGAACTGTATGCTTAAAAATGTTTAATATGGTAAATTTAACGTTATGTATTTGTGACCATAATTAAGGGTTAATTGAAAAAAAAAGGTGCCAGAAATTATGCAGGCTGCCTTTGTAGAACAGCTTCTCATCTCCGCGGAAGCTGAACAGAAAAGAGGAAAACAAGCTCCCTGGTTCACTCACCCTGCAGCAGGTACTCCATCATGTTAATGGTGCCCCCGGTGACAGGCATCATGGTGACTGGAGGTGCCTCCATGTTACCTGTTTAAGTCGAAAATGACAGAACTGGACTCGGAGTCCCCTGTCAAGTAAAGCACAGGATACACCTGGAGAAGAGTTATACTTGTTAATACATCAGAGAGGTGGAGAGACACCAGATCTACTTGGGTCATTGGCCTTGACATGAAAAGATTCATTCATCCATCCATTCAAAACTTTTTGAGTAACTGCTATAGGCCAGTTTCAGGAACTGATGATACAGAAATACACAAAGGAGGCCTGATCATGGAGTTACAGCATAATCTTTTAGTCTCAAGGTCTAAAATCTCTAACCGTTTTCTGTGCAATAACTAAGTCTCTCACCCTGGAACCCAATGTCTTCCTTCTAAAACGGGGCCAACGATATTTAACCCCCAAGGCTTTGTTGCTCAGACGACAAAATGGACCTGCAATAATAGACGGATTGAAAGGTGACTTAAAGAATCTTGTCTACCCTTCAATTTACATATGAGGATATTGAGACTTGGGGAGGAGCCCAAGGACACACAGTAGGTCGGTGGCAGAACCTAGACTAGACTAAAATCTATGCGTTCCACCTCTTTGAATCAAACGCCTTTTAAAGCTAGCCAGGCGGAAGTTCTTTTAATTGATGGTTTAGGTCCTCTTAAGCCAGCGTCAACGCGTGCCCACTTATACCAAAAACACACCTCAGGGCTTCCCTGGTGGTGCAGTGGTTGGGGGTCCGCCTGCCAATGCGGGGGGCGCGGGTTCGATCCCTGGTCCGGGGGGGTCCCGCATGCCGCGGAGCAACTGGGCCCGTTTGCCGCGGCTGCTGAGCCTGTGCTCTGGAGCCCACAAGCCACGGCTGCTGAGCCCGTGTGCCACAACTGCCGGGGCCCGAGCGCTTGGAGCCCGTGCTCAGCAAGGAGGGGCCACCGCAATTAGAAGCCTGCGCATTGCAACGGAGAGAAGCCCATGCGCAGCAATGAGTACCCAGCGGAGCCAAAAATAAATAAATAAAATAAATTAAAAAACAAAAAAACACACACACCTCAGCGCGCGTTCTAGCCTCTTCTCGCAAAGCGAGGAATTGTATCCACCCGAGCACCTCTGAGCTTTTTAGAGACAATTAGCCCCCAGCCCTAAACTTGAAGACCCAGGGAGAAGGCAAGACTTCCCTCTCCTCTTCCCACTTCCGGCAAAAAAGTTTCGTCGCTCAAACCACTAACGCCACCACTCCGCGACGTAAGGGTGCCGAGAGGGCATAAATATCTCCTCTGCTGTCAGGCAAGCAGAAGCGCATGCGCAAACTGCGATGCTTCGGAGAAGCTGGCTGCTTGCTTTCGAACGTTCGTCTGGGAGTTACAGGGAGCCTTGACGTCATAGGCCGTCCTCCAGGAAAATATATTTTTTTTTCTGGTGTGACGACCTGGAGATGTCCAGGAAATCTCTTGAACTGACAGGGGGAAAAGAGAGCTTGGGGAAGAGAGCTGCAGAAAAAGAGGAGATTGTTGTAAAACAAAACTTCTTTTGGTTGGGTACGTGAAGATGAAAAGGAAAGACACCTTTTACTGCTTAGCAAACTGTTCTGAACAATTGGGGAGCTCAGTAATACATTTAGTATTTGTTCACTGTTCTGTGTTTATTTTACCTCAATTTAAAAATATTGGGAAGTAAGTAAATTCAATGAATATTTATTGAACCCTGCTTATGTTCAAGCATATAAAATGCAGGCAAAGAGTGAGCTAGAGTGAGGTGATCGAGGCACTCTCCTGGAGCGAAAAAATTTAAGGGGGCACCAAAAAACTCAGTAACAAATAAAAAAATTTTTAATGCAATATTTTACAAATTTAATGCAAAAAAAATCCGTTATGAACAAAGTGTCAGAAATTTAAAGTTGATATTCATAGCAGCCCTATGACCCGAGTATAATTACGGTAATTTTATAGATGGCAAAACTTAGGCAACAAAATGTAAAATAACACCAGAGGGAGTTGAGAGGCTGGGATACAAATTTAAGCCGCTGACTTCAGAACCCATGCTCTTAATTTCTACACTATACAGCCCCTTCTCACTCCAGTTCCCCTGCTGTAACCCACACTATCTCCCACTCATTCACATTTTTGAAAACATTCCTATAACATTTGCCCGAATTATAGCTGGCATTTGAAAAGTAGAATTAAATTAAATTAAAAAAATAATAATGGGTAAGAAATGGGCAAACAATATGGTAAAACTTGGACAAGGCTTAGGAGTTATAGGGATGGGTTTCTGAGATAAGGATGTGAGGCCTGGAGCTTAGGATGGAACTCACTTCTGTCTTTTGCCAGTACCCAGCTGTGCAACCTTGGGCAATACACTTCCCCTTTCTGAGCCTCAGCTTCCTTTTTTATAAAATAGAGTTAAAAATAGTACTTTCTAAGAGGGAGGTTGCAAAAATAAAATGAGATATTTATGAAACACTTAGCATAGTTCCTGGCTTATTGTAGGCAATCAATAAACGGTAGCTATTATTATTCCATTTTATATTTCTCATTTGAGCAAGCACATTCTATCTTATTGAATATATTTTATGCATGTCTCATCTCCCTAGATAGATTATAAACATCTTGAAGGGAGGAATCATGTATTTTCTTTATATATATGTGTATCTTAGCTCAGGCTGCTATAACAAAATATCATAAACAAGGTGGCTTATAAACAACAAATTTATTTTTCACAGTTCTGGAGGCTGGAAGTCTGAGATTGGGGTGCCAACATGGTTGGGTTCTGGTGAGAGCCCTTTTTTGGGTTGCAGGTTGCCAACTTCTTGTATCCTCACATGGTGAAAACCAGAGCAAAGCAAACTCCCTCAGGACTCTTATAAGAGCACTAATCCCATTTATGAGGGCACGTCCCTCTTGACCTCATCTAACGCTAGCCACTCCCAAAGGCCCTACCTCCTAATACTGTCACATTGGGGAGTAGGGTTTCAACGTAAGGATTTGGCAGGGGGACAAAAACATTCTATAACAATGTGTTTTACATGTAGTGGGTGTTCAGAAATTTTGTTGAACACATCACAATAACTACCAATTATTGAACAGTTAATATACCCAACTATATATATGTGTAAATATGTCAAATACTGCTAAAAGGTAGATATTACCATCTCCACTTTACAGAGGAGGAAAAAGAGGTTCAGAGAGGTAAAGAGACTTGCCCAAAGCCAAATCGCCAGCAAATGGCAGAACTCAGATTCAAATTCAGTTCTTTCATTCAGAAACCTATCTCTTTACCATGCTACCTTCTGAATTCATGGGCTCTTTCTCCACAGTTAAGTTCCCCAATTATTACAATTAGTGGCAACAAAGGAGGAGAGAAGTCCATACATTGTTTCCTAACCCATCACTAGGCTGGACTCAAAGGAGTAAGACTAGCTCTTGCCAGTTCATCAGAACTGCAGACCATCAACATGGTTTGTAGTGCACACTCAGCTTTCTAGAATGGCCTGATAGAAATTAAATAAATCTACCCCTGTGTTATCTGCAATGCTAGGATATCAACCTTAGTGTTACAAACTAGTGTTTCCCCAGGAATGGCTGCTTCCTATATGCATAGCCCTTTGGAAAAGGTATAACTGTTTCTTTTCAACCTAATTGTTTCCAGCATCCTCATAAGTTCATGCTATTCCTCCAGTCAGAGTAAAAGCCAAAGCCCTCATTATGCCTACACGATCCACCCTCATCACCTGTTACCTCTCTGACCATCTCCATCTGTGCCTGCTCCCGCCCCATCTACTCTGCTGTTACTAGAACATGTCAAGGATGCTCCCATCTTAATTGTTGTGCAGTCTGCCTGGAGCTCTCCTTTCCACTGAACTGCAGGATTCACTCCCTTGTTTCCTTTTGGTCTCTGCTGAAATCTTTATTAGGGGGGGCCTTCCGTGATCACGTATTTCAAATTGTAATCCACTATCTGCCCTGTCTTCCCCCATACCCTGCTGTATTTTTCTTCACAACACATTTGACTAGGTGACACACTGCCTGCTTACCAGTTTACAGCCACGAGAACTTGAAATGTGGCTTGTTCAAACTAAGATAAGCTATCAGTGTAAGATACACACTGGATTTTGAAGACTTACTATGAAAAAAATGTGAAATATCCTGATAATTTTATATATTGATTACAGGTTGAAATGATATTTTGATAGCTAGGGTTTAATAAAATATTATTAAATTATTATTTAATTTCACCTGTTTCTCATTATTTTTTAAAATGGGGCTAGTATATGAAAAATTGCATATGTGGCTCACATTACATTCTATTGAACAGCACTGCTATGGGATCTAGATTTGAAGGTATGGCTTTAGCGCCAGACAGATCTAGGTTTGAATCCTGGCTACTGCTTATGAGGCCCTAGGCAAGTTATTTAAACTCTTAGGCCTTCGGCAGTGCCTGGCACATACTGTATGTTGTTGGTATGCAATGAATCAGAGTTATCATGAGGAGAATGGTTTAGGAACTGGGAAATATTTAATTTGGAAAAGACTTGGAAGTGTGGAACATAACATCTATCTTAAAGTATATAAAATTATAACAAAGCCAGGGGAAGAGGAGGAGAGAGGAATAGTTTACATTTATTGAGCATCAGGTGCCAGATACTTTGTACACATTTATCTCATTTAAACCTCACAACAATGGTACTTGAGGGAACAGAAACTAAGTTGCTTGCTAATAACTGGTAGAGTCAGGATTAAAACCCAGATTGTCTGCCTCCAGAGATTTTGCTTACAGTCCTAAGCCACTCTGCATCCTAAGAAAAATTTAACTAATGTTGTGTAGTTCCAGAGGACAGGACTAGAACTGCTGGGTAGAAGTCATAGGGAGACAGATTTCGGCTCCATGTAAGGAACAATTGGTCATTGTGATGATGTCTAGTAATGAAAAGGACTGCTTGGATGAGAAGTAAACTCCTTTCCAGTGGAAATATTGAAGCAGAGATTATGGTAGAAAGAATTCTTGCCTGGAGTGGGAGATTGAACTGTTATATCACCTCGATTCTTGAACACTAGCCACTCTTAAGCCACAGCATTTACTTAAAAACAGAGTTCCAGGCAGTTGAGAAACACCTCCATATACATGTACATATGTATTATAAGACAAAGCCTGATAAACATGGACACAAAGTACATCTTAGAGTTGAAAAAATATGGTAGTTGAAACTTACAATTTCATAATTCATAGAGACACCTAGCCTTAGTAATTCTTCACCTTTGGATTTTTTTCCTATTATGAAAACCCCAACACCATTATTAATAGTAACCATCATGAGCAAACACCCAATGACAAATAATAAATAATACAATTCTGGCTCTTACGGAGTTTGGTTTGCAGAGAGACATGTAAAACACCCCAGGTTATTTTGTGCCTAGTATTCTTCATTGGCTGCTGACTCAAGGGTTCACCTTCCTACCCCACCCTCATACGACAGGCAGCTTCAGCCATTTCATCCTCTTAATCTCAAGGCGGAGACCTAAGAAAGTCTGTTGCAAAAGGGTAATTGTCCTATTTACTTGCTCCTTTCCACTTAGCCCAGCCAACCCAACCCCAGCCTCTGGTTGACCAGGTGTCGAGGTGCCTCAAGGAGATAGGTTATAATAGTTAATGTATTACACATATCCATAAAAGATTAAAGATTAGCTCTATTTTAGCTGAACTGTAACTGTCTGTTTGGGTTTCTCCCCTCTCAGGTCTGTCTGGGGAAGTCAGTGTTGTTTTCTATCTGAGGATAATTAACCCACTGGGTCTTGAATTTCCTAGACAGAGGCCCTTGAACAGCTCACCTTTAGTGTGGGCTTACTGGGTACCATACCAGGCTCTGGGGTAAGCACTTTCTGTGAATCTGGATCACTCATTTACTCCTCACACCTGCCTTCTAGAGCAGGTGGTGTCCTTCCAGTCTCATAGCTGTGAGAATTGTGAGTCTGCCATGTGGTATCTTTGGAAGTAAAAAGGTTTTGTTTCTGGTCCCCTAAGATTCATCATCATTAACACCTTCTTTAGGTCAGAGGATCATATGCCATCATATACACTATCAACTCAAACCTTTCCTGGGGGAACACTCTGTGTACAGCCCAGAGGAGATAAAGAAGCCCAAGGGAGTTCCATGGAGAAGCAAAAGGGCCTGGGTTAACACACTAGTGCTTAGCATTTAAGATGGGCCTTGGCATCAGGCTACCTGGGTTAAAATCCTATCACTGTCTAGCCATGTAAGCTTGGGCAACGTACTTTGCCTCTGTGAGGCTCATGTTCTCATTTCTCCAATGAGGAGAAACTAGTACCTCCCTTTAAGGTTGTCATGAGAATGGACTGAAACACTTGGCAAATAGCAAGTATCAATAATAATTTTAACTATTCCAATTATGATTGTGGGATTCGGACTCTATTAAACATGGGTTAAAAAGAAATAAGCATGGGTCATATCTGGACTCAGCTGCATACTGGTGTGTGGCCTTGAGCCAGTCACTTAATTTCTCTGAGTTTGTTTCTTAATCTGTAAAACAGGGAGATGATCCACTTGACAGGATTGCTGTGAAGAGTACAGATGGCACATACAACGTGCTGAGCGTGTAATAAATATTTTCAGACAGTGCCTTCAAATAGTTTGGTTGAGGGCTTCCCTGGTGGCGCAGTGCTTGAGAGTCCGCCTGCCGATGCAGGAGACGCGGG
>NW_006788818.1:129444-131200 GCF_000442215.2 Lipotes vexillifer | reverse complement strand
GGAGCGGCTGGGCCCGTGAGCCATGGCCGCTGGGCCTGCGCGTCCGGAGCCTGTGCTCCGCAAATGGGAGAGGCCACGACAGTGAGAGGCCCGCATAACGCAAGAAAAAAAAAAAAAAATAGTTTGGTTGAGGAGGCAGGGCATAAACATTAAAAATGGGACAAATGAAAATTTTAAGGAGAATTGGCATGTCTCTATATGGACATAGCAATGCAAGCTGAGGCATACAGTTTAGTCAATACTTATTACGGGTGTACCGCAAGCCGGGTGGGCATTGTACTGGGCTCTTAGGATATGAGTATATGCAAGACAACCTAAATCCATACCCCAACAGAGCCTACATTTTAGTGATAAAACATTACATACCATGAAAAATGGTTACAAAAGAAATAATGTGAAAAATACTTATGTTGTCAACTAAAAAAAGGCAGTTACAAAATCCTACATGTGATATGTTTTTAACTATATAGTCTCCAAAGCATCCATACACAGAGGAAAAAAACCAAAACACTTTAATGCTAAGAATAATTTGTTTTGGTTAATGAGACCAGAGATTATTTTTCCCTCCATTTGTCCCTGTTTTCCCAATTTTTGATGAGCGTGTGTTACTTAAAAAGAAAAAAAAGCTTTAAACAAACCAAACGTCCATCAATAGGTAAATGGATAAACAAATTGGGATATATTCATACAACACAATAGTATTCAGCAATTAAAAAAAAAAGAACAGGGCTTCCCTGGTGGCACAGTGGTTGAGAGTCCGCCTGCCGATGCAGGGGACACGGGTTTGTGCCCAGGTCCGGGAAGATCCCACATGCCGCGGAGCGGCTGGGCCCGTGAGCCGTGGCCGCTGAGCCTGCGCGTCCGGAGCCTGTGCTCCGCAACGGGAGAGGCCACAACAGTGAGAGGCCCGCGTACCGCAAAAAAAAAAAAAAAAAAAAAAAAAAAAAAAAAAAAAAAAAAGAACAAAGTACTGATAGACAAATCTAAAAACATTCTGAGTGAAAGAAACCAGACACAAAAGAATATATAATTTGTGATTCCATTTATAAGATATTCTGAAACAGACAAAACTAATCTATAGTGAAATAAATGAGATCTCTGTTTGCCTGGATTAAGGAACAGGAAGGATTAATTGCAAAGAGATACAAGGGAACTTTTTTGGAATATGGAAATATTCTATATCTTAACTGTGGTGGCAGTTACTGAGGTGTGTATATTTGTCAAAACGCATCAGGCTGTACATTTAAATGGGTGCATTCGAATTGTATGTATATCTATCGCAATAAAATTGATTAAAATAATGAAGAAAATTTCGTTGTTTTTCTGGTTACAAGAGCATTTCCTACTTATTGTGAGAAGTTCTAATATTTTAGAAAAAAGTTCAAATATTTAGGAAAAAGTTACTTTCTCCATTTTGAGAAATTGGAAAGTCAAAGCAACTCTAACCACAGGGTGTGTACACAGTAAATATTGGTAAATCAAAAAACAGAGTAGGAGAGAGAATTAACCCCATGAGGAAGCAAAGAAGAGTGAATAGAATGTTACACCCAGTAAGAACAACAGAAATCCAGGAGAAGCCCTGCTGGAGGATGAGGCCGTCAGGGGTGACAAGACAGGTGTGTGACCCCTAATGACACGCCCCCACAGGTGGGAAGGAAGTGAGAATGGAGGTCGGAATAGGTGAACTGATAAGGAATTGTGTGTCACTGGCTTTTCTACTTGCTCTTAGGGTTCTGTCTTCCCATTCCCTTGGGGG
>NW_006788818.1:122830-127098 GCF_000442215.2 Lipotes vexillifer | reverse complement strand
AAAAAAAAAAAAAAAAAAAAAAAAAAGAGGAGTAGGCAATGTGATGACAAAGCAGAGATTGGAATGATGTGACAGCAAGTCAAAGAATGCAAGCTGCCCCCAGAAGATGGAAGAGGCAAGGAATGAATTTTTCCCTGGAGCCTCCAAAAGAAATCAGCTCTGCCGAACCTTGATTTTAGCCCCATAAGACTCATCATTTCTGACTTCTGGCTCCCAGAACTGTAAAAGAGTACATTTCTGTTTTTTTTAAGTCACTAAATTTGTGGTCATTTGTTACAATTGCAATAGGAACCTAATCCAAGGCTGTGGTTGTCTTACTAATTATAAAAATGAATACTTGTGGTATATACCCACACAATAGAATACTATTTGACAATAAAAAGAAACAAAGTATTGACACATGCTACAATGTGGATGAACCTTGAAAACATTATGCTAAGTGAAAGAAGCTGATCACAAAGGACTACATATTGTATGGTTCCATTTATATGAAATAATCAGAATAGGTACATCTAGAGGGACAGAAATTATATCAGTGGTTGGTTAGGATTGGGAGGATGTGAGGCTTGCGGGGTGATGGCTAAGAGATGATGCAGGGTTTTTTGTGGGGGGAGTAGTGAAAATGTTCTAAAATTTATTGTGGTGATGATTGCACAACTCTGTGAACATACTGGAAACCATTGAATTGTACGCTCGTATGGTATGTGAATTGTATCTCAGTAAAATTGTTCAAAAATAATACTAAGAGCTAACATTTATTGAACTCTTGTCAGACACTGTGCTATAGTTTAAGAGCCTTCTCATTTAATACTGGAATAATAATAATATAATAACTAACCTTAGCACTGGCTACAGGCCAGGCACTATTTTAAAGCATTTTACAGAGATTAGCTCCTTTAATCCCCATATCAACCCAATAATTTATATACTATTATTACCCCAATTTAAGATAAGAAGACTGAGGTACTGAGAGGTTAAATAACTTGCCCAAAATCACACAGCTTGTAAGTGGTGGAATCAGGATTTCATCCCAAGTCAATGGACTCCTGAGCCGGAGATCTAATGATTTTGTTTGCCTGCAGTCACGCTTGCACCATGGGACTGGCCCCTAGACTAGTTGATTGGATCTAAGGAACTTTCTTTTTCCTAGCAGTTCTTTGCACTGCTCAGCTGCACTTCCTGTATTTTCATAATTGACTCCCCTTTTTAGCCTAAAGCTTAGCAGGTTTCTGTTACTTACACTCAAAAGGGCCCTGATTCAGAAAAGGGCAAATTCCAACCACACCAGGGCAGAGCAGGGCCTTCCAGTGGACTTGGTGAGCCCAGAGCATGTTTTACTGACCCTGGCACCTGGGGGCCCCCAGAGACCACGTGCTGGAGAAAAGACTAAGCACTTCAGCCCCTCCCAGGCCAGCAGCTCAGCAGTCTTTGTTGCATGTGTTCCAATGTGTAAAGGCCCAGTGAATATTCTAATTAAAAATAACTTGTGGGGTTTTTAAAAAAGGTACTATTACTAAAGTTCGTTTACAGGCAATAGAATATTGTAATTAAAATCCTGGCCTCTGAACTCTGGAAAACAGTTTGGCAGTTTCTTAAAAACTAAGCACACAACCACTATACAACCCAGCAATTGCAAACCTGTGCATTTATCCCAGAGAAATGAAAACTTCTAAGACAGAAACCTGTACATGAATGTTTAGAGCAGCTCTATTGGTCGTAGCTAAAAACTGGAAACAACCCAGATGTCCTTAAGTAGGTGAATAGTTAAACCATGGTGTATCTATGGAATACCACTCAGCCTGGAGTACCACTCAACAGTGAAGGGAAATAAAATATTGATACACACAATGACCTGGATGGACTTCCAGAGAATTATGCTAAGCAGAAAAAGCCGAACTCAAAAAGTTACATTTGGGACTTCCCTGGCAGTCCAGTGGTTAAGACTCCACGCTCCCAATGCAGGGGGTATGGGTCCGATCCCTGATTGGGGAACTAAGATCCCGCATGCCACGCGGCCAAAAAAAAGGTTACACTTGGTACAATTCATTTGTATAACGCTCTTGAAATGACAAAATTATAGAAATGGAGATCAGATTACTAACGCCAGGGGTTAAGGAGGGGATAGAGGCAGGAGGGAACTGTGTGTGGCTATAAAAAGGCAATGTGAGGAATCCTTGTGGTGATGGAATATTCTGTGTCTTGACTGTATCAATGTTGTGATAGTGTTCCTATAGTTTTGCAAAGTGTTACTATTGGGAGAAACTAGGTAAAGGGTACATAGGATCTCTTTGTACTGTATCTTAAAACCGCATGTGAGGGAATTCCCTGGTGGTCCTCTTGGCTAAGACTCCAAGCTCCCAATGCAGGGGGCCCGGGTTCAATCCCTGGTCAGGGAACTAGATCCTGCATGCATGCCACAACTAAGAAGTCCACATGCCTGCAACTATGAGCCCGCATGCCACAACTAAAGATCCCACATGATGCAACTAAGACCTGGCACAACCTAAATAAATAAATAAATACTAAAAAAAAAAAATCCTGGGCCCTATATCCAAATCACGCCTCCACCTTTTATCAGCTCTGTCTTAGAGTAGGTTACTCTTCCTCTCTGCCCTCAGTTTTTACTCATCTTACAGATATTTTTGTGAGAAACAAATGATATTATGCATATAAAATGTTAAGTACAGTACCTGCTACATTGTACGAACTTAATAAATAATTCCACCACTCTCAACATTTGGATCAATTTCTGTTTTTAGCTCCACAGTTCCAAGCACTGCATCCAGACATAATGTCTAGCTCAAAAAGATCGTAGTGGAACAAAGAAAGAATTCCTTTAAGTATCTCTCTCTTTTTTAAATAGCAGCTTTATTGAGAGCTTTATTTTAAATTCACCCGTTTAAAATAAACAAGTCAATGGTTTTTAGTATATTCACAGAGTTTTGCAACCATCACCACAATCAATTTTAGAATATTTTATCACCCCAAAAGGAAATTTATCACCTATTAGCCATCACTCACTATTTCCCCCCCATATACTCCCCAGTCCCCACCCTAGGCAACAACAAATCTACTTTCTGTCCCTATAGATTTGCCTATTCTGGATGTTTCATGTAAATGGAATCATAAAAAATGTGGTCTTTTGTGACTGACTTCTTTCACTTAGTGTAATGTTTTCAAGGTTCATTCATGTAAAATTTATCAGTACTTTATTCCTTTATATTGCTGAATAATCTTGCATTATATGGATTTTCTTTATCCTTTCATCAGTTGATGGACATTTGGTTTGTTTTGGCTATTATACACAATGCTGCTGTGAACATTCATGTATAACTTTTTGTGTAAACAGATGTTTTCATCTCTCTTGGGTATATACCAAAAAGTAGAATTGCTGGGTCATATGGTAACTCTGTGTTTTACCTTTTGAGGAATTGCCTGACTCTTTTCCAACGTGGCAGCATCATTTTATATTCCTAGCAGCTGTATATGAGGGTTCCAGTTTTTCCACGTTCTCTTCTTTTCTTTCTTTCTTTCTTTCTTTCTTTCTTTCTTTCTTCCTTCCTTCCTTCCTTCCTTCCTTCCTTCCTTTCTTTCTTTCTTTCTTTCTTTCTTTCCTTCCTTCTTTCTTTCTTTCCCTTTCTTTCTTTCTTTCTTTCTTTCTTTCTTTCTTTCTTTAATGGTAAGAAACCATTCCCAGAAGCCCTCCAGCAGACGCTCCTTCCTGTCTTATTGGCCAGAACAAGATCAGATACATGGCTGCCCCGAAAACTATCATTAGCATTATCTTGACTGGCTTAGAGTTAAATCTTCAGCTCAGTTCTGGATGGGGACACAGTCCCTAGGAGGTGAATACCTGGACAAACTTGGAGTTCAATGAACAAAGAAGAAAGAAGAAAGAGATTTGGGGTAAGTAACAATATTGTTACAATGTCTTTCAGGTCTATTTCTTACAAACTTATGAGAATAGTTTAAACAAAACAAAAAAAATGAGATCATATTGTACTATGCATACTGTTTTTTAACTTGATTTATCACTTAATGAAACACTGACTGTATCTTCTATGATCATACACATTCGTTCATAACATGACTTTAATGGCTGAATGACATTTTAAGTTCTGCCACATACCGAAGCCTTTCTAGTTTGTCTTGGCATGCTTAAAATCGGATTCACAGCAGTATTTAAGTTCTGGCTCAGAGAGAAAGCAATGGATGATAGCAAACTAATTTCTTGGATTCGCTGTCTCTTTAACTCAAGGCAAGAACTC
>NW_006788818.1:106397-122820 GCF_000442215.2 Lipotes vexillifer | reverse complement strand
CTTTCCCTGAGAAGAGGGATTGGTAGGCCCTCCCTTTCCTTTCCCACACTTGGAATCTCTTTACCCTCTAGGGAGCTTCCTTCAGTAATGGTTACATCACCTTGTTTTACTTTATTGCTGGCTGTTTTCCCCTCCCTTTCATGTCTCTCTAGAGTCTATGTAGAACTCCTGAGAATGACATTTGAGACCTCTTATAACTGTGTCAGAATTCTAGTTGCAAGGGCCAGAAAACCAGCCTCATGTAACTGAAGAGGATTAGGTGAAGACTTCAGGCATCTCTGGATCTAGAGACTCAAAAACATTCATAAAGAATTTCTTGGGCTTCCCTGGTGGCGCAGTGGTTGAGAGTCCGCCTGCCGACGCAGGGGACACGGGTTCGTGCCCCGGTCCAGGAAGATCCCACATGCCGCGGAGCGGCTGGGCCCGTGAGCCGTGGCCGCTGAGCCTGCGCGTCCGGAGCCTGTGCTCCGCAACGGGAGAGGCCACAACAGTGAGAGGCCCGCGTACCGCAAAAAAAAAAAAAAAAAAAAAAAAAGAATTTCTCTAACGCTACCTCCGCATCTGTCTGGCTCTCTCTTTCCTTTCCTTTCTTCTAGCCTCCCTAGTGAAAGCTCCTTTTTTCCCAAGAGTTCCAACAAATGTGCTGGGGAGGATTCTCACTGACCCAGCTTGGGATATATGTCCGTCTTTGTACCAGTCACTGTTGCGCTCTAATTGGCTAGACCAGACTTCATTGTGTGCTCACGTCTGGAGATATAAAGGTGGGGTTGGGCCTACTAGAACTATATAGAATCAGAGTAGGATAAGTGAATCTCTAAAGCATAATAGGAGTGTGCAGTTTCCAAAAAGTATAAAGGAGGCTGGGTAGGTAAATGCAGACATCCTTTCCAGGATATTTAGCATGGTATTCAGTTTGTCCCCAACAGTGTGGCCATGGGGGTTGTTTATAACTCAGTATCCATTCTGATCAGTTGATGCCATGCGCTTCCAGTTTTTAACTATTTTGAACATACCTTTGTCCATTTCCATCAAATAAGTAGTCTTGCCCCAATTTATTAATGCTCTCAGCCAGACCATCTGTTCCTGCTCCCAAAGGCACACATCCTGTGGCCCAACCCAGTAGTTATACATCTCAGGACCTCACTCCGAAGGAAGAGTCTGGCTGTCTACTGTTAAGCCTACTTATCTTCAAAGAACACCAACTCAGTTACCATTTCCTCCATGAAGCCTTCCTGATTGCCCCCACCTGGAACTGACCTCCGCCCTGCCCTACCCCACCTGAATGCTCTTTATTAGCACTTCTCTTATCGTCTCTTTGCTTGGAATTAGACTTTTACCTGTCTTTACCTCCCTATGAGACTCTAAGCTTCTTGAAGAAAAGGACTGCATCTTATTCATCTTTCTATTTCCTAAAAGTCTGTCACAGCAATCCTCTGCCACTTAATCAGTCCTGTGACATTAGGAAAAGCCCTTCCCCTCTTTGAGCTTTGATTTATTCTTTTGTAAAATAGGGATGATGGTGGTCCTTACCTCACATCGTTTTGTGAGACCTGAAATACTCTTACATAATTTACTGAACATATACTATGTGTGTCATGATGTGCCTTATAAAGTGCAAATACCTAGTGCTAGCAGATCTGGGACTCAAATGTGCTTTTCTAAATCTGCTATGCTCCTAACCACTATTCCAAACAGCATCCCATACTGGAGAAAGACAGTGCCTGGCACACAGTAGGAGTACAGTGAACATTGCTAAATGCTTGGCTGTGTTGAATTGAATCAAATTCTGCTTTGGCCCCACTTTCCCCTGGACTGTGGTTTGCCCCTCTTCAGTTTATCCTACGTGTAATCAGAGACATGTGACACCTCCTTGGTGGGGGGTGCCCCACTTAATTGCTGACCTGGAATGTGTCTTCCCAGCACTCCTGCAAACTGGGAGGAGCCCATGGGCTGTAAATTCTGGATCTGGGACATCCCAGAGGTCTTTGCACCAACCCAGACAGCAGCTGGAACTCCAACCGAGGGAGACACTGCCTGGTGGGGGAGGGGAAATGTGTGCGCCATCTCTTCCTTCCCCCCAACAGAGGAGTCCAACGTCCAAGGCCTCCGGTGTCCTGTCTTGGATGTATTCCTCACCTTTTGGTTTCTGGGGAATTTGTGGAGATAAAACCACTTCATTGTGAACCTCCTCACTTCGTAGCAACTTTGTGGCTAGATATTTGGGAAAAGGACCATGGGGAATCTGGATCTGCCAAATTCATATTCCTGTTCCTGCAAACATATTTTCCCCAAAGTTATTTGTTTTTCATTTACTGAGAAGTTGATATGTGCCAAGTGTTGAATTGAACACGTTATGTACATTATTTAATTCAGGATTTCTCTATCATGGGATTATTGATTTTTTGGAATGGATAATTCTTTGTTGTAAAGGACTGTCCTGTGCATTGTAGGGCAGCATCCCAGGCCTCTATCCACCAGATGCTAGTAGCACCTGCCCACTTGTGACAACTGAAACATGTCTCCAGACTTTGCCAGATGTCCGGGGGGCTGGTGGGGGTAGAGGCAAAATCATTCCAGGGTGAGAACCACTGATTTAATGGAACAGACTCCACAATATACAGCGGAGCGGGGAAACAGATTGTAAAACAGACTGTTTACTATGTTGCCATTTTGTTAGCATATTTCGACATAGAAGGAAGATCTAGAAGATAAATTCTACAAAAGAATAACAGTAGTACTCTCTAGGGATGGATTTTTTAAAAATAAATTTATTTATTTATTTATTATTTTTGGCTGAGTTGGGTCTTCGTTGCTGGGTGCAGGCTTTCGCTAGTTGTGGCGAGCAGGGGCTACTCTTCATTGTGGTGCGCGGGCTTCTCATTGCAGTGGCTTCCCTTGTTGCAGAGCACGGACTCTAGGCGTGTGGGCTTCAGTAGTTGTGGCACGTGGGCTCAGTAGTTGTGTCTCATGGGCTCTAGAGCACAGGCTCAGTAGTTGTGGTGCACGGGCTTAGTTGCTCCGCGGCATGTGGGATCTTCCCCAACCAGGGCTCGAACCTGTGTGCCCTGCATTGGCAGGCGGATTCTTAACCACTACGCCACCAGGGAAGCCCCAGAAATTTCTTATAAAATTAAATATACAGGGACTTCCCTGGTGGCGCAGTGGATAGGACTCCATGCTCCCAGTGCAGGGGGCCTGGGTTCAATCCCTAGTCAGGGAACTAGGTCCCACGTACATGCAGCAACTAAGAACTTCACATGCCACAACTAAGGAGCCCACCTGCTGCAGCTAAGACATGGTGCAACCAAATAAATAAATAAATATATTTTTAAAAAGACACTTCCATACTGTTCTCTATAGTGGCTGTTACCATTAAAAATAAATGAATAAATAAATATACATTTTACCACATGTCCCAACAATTTCATGCCTATGGTTTTACCTAAGAGAAATAAAAATCTATGCCCACACAAATAGTAACTTTATTCATAATAGCCAAAACTACAAACAACTCAAATACCCATTAACTCGCGAATAGGTAAACAAATTGTGATATATTCATGCAATAATATTATATTTGGCAATAAAAAGGGATAAACTACTGATACACACAACAGCATGATGAATCTCAAAAGCATTATGCTAACTGAAAGAAGCCAGCCACAAAAGCTTACATCATGAATACTTCCTTTTATATGAAATTCTAGAAAAATCAAAAGTATAGTGGCAAAGCAAAACTAGTCGTTCTTAGGGGATGGGATTGGGGGAAGGGACTGATATTAAAAGAACTCAAGGAACTTTTGAGGGGGGATTAAAGTATTCCATATGATTTTGGTGATGGTTAGGTGACTGTATACCTTGGTCAAAACTCAATGAGCTGTACATTTAAAATGAGTAAATTTTATTGTATGCAAATTCTACCTCAGTATGGCTCACTTAAAAGTTCTGATGCCATGAGAGACCTATTAGAATGACTAAAATGAAAAAGACCAAATTATACCAAGTGTTAAAAAAGATGTAGAGCAACATGTGCTCTTGAACACTGTTGGTAAGAGTGTGAAACAGTACAGACTCTTTAGAAAACAGTTGGGCAGCTTTTTGTGAAGTTAAACATACATTTGTCATACAACCCAGCAATTCCACTTCTAGGTATTTACCCAAGAGGAATGCAAATATATGTCCACAAAAGGACTTATAACTGAATATTCATAACAGATTAATATAAGTAGCTCCAAACTGAAAATAAGCCAAATGTTCAACTGATAAACAGAGGAACGGCCTGGAGTATATTCATACAATGAAATAGCACTCAGCTATAAAAAGAAATGACCTACCAATATAGAAAACTCATGAATAAACTTTAAAAGCATTAGGCTGAACAAAAGAAACCATACACAAAAAATATATACTCTATAATTCCAGTTATATGAAATTATAGAACAGGCACAACTAATCTGTACTTGAATGCAAAACTTTTTAAAAGGAATGGCAAAATAGATCCATCAAAGATATTCAAGCAGGAGAATTACATATACAAGGCTATGTTTGAGATGACTTAACACCTGTTTGATGTGATTAGAACAATGAGAAGACAATTTGGTTTTCTTTCTTATATAATTTGTTGATTTTTCACATTTTAAAAACTAAAAAAAAAGGTGGTGTGATGAATTGGGCGATTGGGATTGACATGTATACACTGATGTGCATAAAATTGAACCTGCTGTATAAAAAAATAAATAAAATAATATTCAAAAATTAAAAAAAAAACTAAAAAAAAAAGTTGCTGTATTACTCAGCAATAAAAAACAATGAAATAATGCCATTATTCAGCAACATGGATGGACCTAGAGATTATCATACTAAGTGAACACAGTCAGAGAAAGACAAATACCATATGATATCATTTATATGCAGAATCTAAAATATGATGCAAATGAACTTATCTACGAAACAGAAACAGACCCTCAGACATAGAGAACAGACTTGTGATTGCCAAGGGGGAGTGGGGTGCGAGAGGGATGGACTGGGAGTTTGGGGTTAACAGATGCAAACTATTATATATAGAATGGATAAACAACAAGGTCCTGAGACTTCTTTGGTGGCGCAGTGGTTAAGAATCCGCCTGCCAATGCAAGGCACAAGGGTTGGAGCCCTGGTCTGAGAAGATCCCACATGCTGCGGGGCAACTAAGCCCGTGCGTCACAGCTACTGAGCCTGCGCTCCAGAGCCCGTGAGCCACAACTACTGAGCCCATGTGCCACGACTACTGAAGACCGCACGCCTAGAGCCCGTGCTCTGCAACAAGAGGAGCCACCACAATGAGAAGCCCATGTACCGCGAGGAACAGTAGACCCTGCTCGCTGCAACTAGAGAAAGCCTGCAAGTAGCAACGAAGACCCAACGCAGCCATAAATAAATAAATAAATAAATAAATAAATAAACTTACGGAAAAAAAAAAGGTCCTACTGTATAGCACAGGGAACTATATTCAATATCCTGTGATAAACCGTAAAGGAAAAGAATATGAAAAAGAATGTATACATACATATAGGTATTTATGTATAACTGAATCACTTTGCTGTACAGCAGAAATTAACACAATGTTTTACATCAACTATACTTCAATAAAATAAATATACAAAAGTAAAAAACAAAAGAGTTGCTGCCAGTTATGTGGTCATCCCTCCTCTGAGCCCCAATGTTCTGGGAACACCACCTTTTGCCTTTTGTCCTCCTAATTGAGAGGTTGTAACTTCTTTCTACAGTTTTTAGTCTCTGGGTTACCTCAGCATCTTTCTATTTTCACCTTTATTCTCTTTTAGGATATAACTATGTATCTAATTCCCTGTACTAAATCTTATTTTATTTTATTTATTTATTTACCTATTTATTTATTTGGCTGTGCTGGGTGTCAGTTGCGGCATGTGGGATCTTTAGTTGTTCCATGCAGGATCATTTAGTTGCGGCATGTGGGATCTAGTTCCCCGACCAGGGATAGAACCTGGACCCCCTACATTGGGAGCACGGAGTCTTAGCCACTGGACCACCAGGGAAGTCCCTTAAATCTCTTTTTTCTTTTTTTTCCTCTAACTGTTGTGGCCTCTCCCGTTGCGGAGCACAGGCTCCGGATGCGCAGGCTCAGCGGCCACGGCTCACGGGCCCAGCCGCTCCGCGGCATGCGGGATCTTCCCGGACTGGGGCACAAACCCGCAGGCGGACTCTCAACTGTTGCGCCGCCAGGGCAGCCCTATTACTAATTCTTTTCTCCAGTTAGTTATTGTCAAATTATCTAATGACTACTATATTCATTAGCAAATGCCTAGAATGAAATATTGTCCTAAGCCTAGTGAAGTAATACATTTTGTTGCATTTATGTTTTTGTTCTAATTTTTGAATGCAAAACTTTGTAATTTACTAATAAAGGAGTGATTAAGAACAACAACGGCAAACTAACCTGTAGTGACAAAAAGCAGAGAGTAGGTGTCTGGGCGACACAAGATAGGGGACTGGGGGACTCACTGCAAAGCACCACAAGGGAATTTGATTTGGGTGGCAGTTACGTAGGTGTGTACTTTTGTCAAAAGTCATGGAACTGTGTGCATTTAGAAAGTATGAATTTTATTGCATGCAACTTATACTTTAACGAGTTTTATTTGAAAGGAAAAATAAAACAGGATAAAGAAATACACATTAGAGGAGAATACAAACCTCGAAGGGAAGAAAGTAAAACCCAGAGAGCCTGGAGGGTCCGGCTTTTGTTGGTCTATAACTTTGGCTCTGAGCTTTGTTTCCCCCAAATCTTCCCCAAATCTTACCTATATTTAAGACCTAGCTGAAATCCTGCCACTTCTAGGAAAGTTCCCTGGCTTCCCCAGCCCACAGTGATTTACCTTTTTTTCTTTTTCTTTCCGGTACACAGGCCTCTCACTGCTGTGGCCTCTCCCGTTGCAGAGCACAGGCTCCGGACGTGCAGTCTCAGCGACCCTCCGTGACCCGCAGGCGCAGCCGCTCCGTGGCATGTGGGATCTTCCCAGACTGGGCACAAACCCGTGTCCCCTGCATCGGCAGGCAGACTCTCAACCACTGTGCCACCAGGAAAGCCCCACAGTGATTTATCTTTGAAGTCAATATTGATTCTGCATATTAAAACAAAAATCCTCCGTAAACGAGTACAGTGCTTTCAGTTTAAATGCTTTCAGCCCACTATTTCAGCTGATTCTCACCTTAACCACCAGTCAGGGCAAGGATTATTCTACCCATTTTAGAGTTGGGGAGACTAAGGCTTAGGAAGGGAAGTAACTCACCTAAATATTATAGCCTCCAATTCCTAGGCCTCCAATGCTCCTTCCCCATTGGAGGGGTGGGTAGAAAGAGCATGGGTTGAAGACTCTAGAACTCCTGCTAATTTGCTTGGCAGATTCCTGGGCAATATTAATATTGCTAGACCTCAGCTTCCATGGCTGTAAAATGGGTGAAATCCCTGCCTGCCTATGTCCCACGGTTGTGGTTAGGATTGCCGAAAACAGCCCCTGGTTGGTGAATAAGTGACCAATAAGTATTTAATGCAATCAACACACATAAATTGAGCACTTAACTCTAACACTATGGCAGACAGTGGTGGGTACAACAGCTAACAAGGAGACAGGCAAGAAGCAATAAAGATTATGAAAGGTGCTGAAGAGAAAAGGGGTGGAATTAGGTTGAGAAACAGGGATCAGGTCAGAACTCTGATGAGATGATATGGAAGGTGAGGACTGAAGGTTTAGAAAGAGCTAGCCCCCACACAGGTCTGGGAGAGGAGCAGTCTAGGTAGTGGGAATTCTATATTATCTTGCATTTCACAACTCCCATTTCACATATGAGGAAATTGAGGCTATTCATCTGAAAGAATAACATTGACCCAATCCCTGTCTTCCGTTGAAGGGCGGAAGTAAATTAACTAAACAGGTACTCTATGAACATTTTCTCATTTGATCTTGACATTAATAATTTTTGATGGTAATGTTCCCATTTTATAGATGAGGAAATTAAAGAAAATTATCAAAGGTCATATAGGTACTTGGTTCTGTTTACTTACAGTCTGCCTCATTCCAGATGGACTTGCACTCAGATTTGAGCCTTGTCTGACTCGTTCCAAAGTCCAAGCTCTCTCCCCGACACCAGATTGACGCTGAGAGTCTGAGAGCTGGCTACGGAATAGACAACTAGCCAGAGCAGAGGCTGAGTCCAAAACATGGGGAGGCTGTTATTTCTGGAACACCATTGCCCATATCCAGCACTAGACCAGGCCTCCTGGTGGATACGAACATATATTTCACACCTATTTTATTTATTCAGCCCCTACCACATGCCAGGTCCTGCTCTGGGCTCTGGAGATAAAGCAGTGAACACACTAGACAAAAATCCTCTGCTTTCATGGGGCTTGCAGTCGAGTGGGGAGATGAGTGAGCCCCACAATGGTTATAATATTAGACATAAAAAAAGCCTTCGTAAAACAGAGGCGCTAGGTAAGCTTAGGTCAAAGGAGGAAGATGTATACTCAGGGTGGAGGTGGGGAACCAGAGAAACATTTTTGGTTGAGGGGATTTTTTTCTTTTTTAATACATTTATTTATTTATTTATTTATGGCTGCATTGGGTCTTCATTGCTGCGTGCAGGCTTTCTCTAGTTGCGGAGAGCACCACGGTGGCCTCCCAGTGTGGGGTGGGGGCCTCAGCAGTTGTGGCACGCGGGCTCAGTAGTTGTGGCTCGCGGGCTCTAGAGCGCAGGCTCAGTAGCCATGGCACACGGGCCCAGCTGCTCCGTGGCACGTGGGATCCTCCCTGACCAGGGCTCCAACTGTGTTGCCTGCATTGGCAGGCAGATTCCCAACCACTGCGCCACCAGGGAAGTCCAGTTGAGGGGATTTTTGAGTCTCCATTCCATCATGTCCATCTGTAAAAGGAAGACAATACTAGGCTCTATAGGGCTGCTGTGAGGATGAAGTGACGCCATGCTTGTGAATTACTTAGTGGAGGACCTGGCATGTAGGCAGTCCTAAATTAGTCTTACTACTTTCTTCACTCCTTCTTCTAATAAATGCTATCTATTGCCTTAGTTTGGGCCACTATAACAAAAATATCTTAGACTGAGTGGCATAAACAACATTTATTTCTCACAGTTCTGGAGGCTGGGAAGTCCAAGATCAAGGTACCAGCCAGTTGGGTTCCTGATGAGAGCCCTCATCCTCGTTATATCCTCACATAGTGGAGCGAAAGTGAGAGAGAAAACAAGCTCTCTCCTGTCTCTTCTTAAAAGGGCACTAATCCCATCATGAGGGGTACACACTCATTACCTAATTACCTCCCAAAGGCCCCATCTTCAAATAACATCACACTGAGGATTAGAATTTCAACATATGAATTTGAGAAGGACATGAACATTCAGTCCACAACATCTGTTTTGTAATAAATAAAATCTCCTTTGAAGACTTCCCATTGCTAATAGGATAAAGTCCAGAATTCTTCATATGCCAGATCTGCCCTAGGCTTTCTTCTTACCTCACCCTTCCTCATATTCTCTCTGCTCCCTCTGCCCTGCCAGGCTGCCTTCCTGCTTTGAATTTTCTCCCATGCTGTTTCCTCTGCCAGAAATCTTTTTTGCTCTGCACCCCTTTCTCCCCTCCCATCCTTGCCCGGTCCTCTCTCATCCTTCATGTCCGAGGTATTTCTCTGGGAACGGTTCCTCTGCCGCGCGCTCTCATGGCTTCCTGTGCTTTTTCCCCCTGTCCAGGACTCATCACAAGTTTTTGTATGATGTTTGTCTTTAACACTGGATTTTAAAGTCCATGAGGGCCAGGACTGTATCTGTCTTATTCACTGCTGAACTGCCAGCATCCAGCAGTGTCTGTGACAAAGTAAACACTTGATAATGTTGGCATGAGCCAAGAAAAGGGGTTCCTCCCTGGAATGTGAGTTTAGAAACTCAGAATTGGGGCAGAAGCTCAAGGCTTCCCTGAAGAGGAACCAACATTGAGGTCAGAGGTGATTCAGATAGGAGGGGAAAGAGATTCTTCTGCTATAACCAGCTGAGACATGGTTTTTCTCAGAACAAGGAGCATGACACGGGCTGACTTAAGAGAAGGTAAAGCATTCAGGCAGTGAGTGTACTTAACCTTCTCCCCAGAGATGGCAAGTGACCTGCCCAAGGTCTCCAGCCATGGGAGTGGGGATGGGAGTGAGGACCTTTTCTGGCCTTTTCAGCATTGCAGCTCTCGCCTCCAACCTCAGGAAGAGAAAGTGGTGACTGGAAGTTGTAGGACTCTGACACAGGGTGGTGACAAACTATGACGAGGATCTGAAGGTTCAGGCTTGTGAGACCACAAGCAAGAAATGTCTCCTCTCTGGTCTTTATTTTCACCATCTGTAATGAGTGTCTTAGGATCCTTGGTGAGCAGACTCAGATGGAAATTTGCATACGGGAGGTTTATTAGGGATCAGTATCATAGGACAGTGAGAAGCAGGACTGGGCAGAAGTTGGGCTGCAATGCAGCTGCAACATTGGCCTCAGCTGATCATGAAGGGAGCAGTACAGCTGGGACAATCCTTGAGTTGTTTTGAATGGAAGCAAAGGGGTCAGGTCTTTGCATACTCCTCTCCCATCAACCAGTCAGTGCAGGCGGACCAGAGTGCCTGGAAGGGCATAACCGTGAGCTTGGTTGCTCCCTTCAACTGGGCAGTTCCCAGAGAGGCGCTCAGCTGAGATCCTTCAGCAACCAACACTCCCAGTGGAGTGGGGGTGTGGGAAGGAATGCGTGCTACAGTCTGGGTTGCACACGACAGAATCTGTTACAGAGGAATGTAGATTCGCAGTTTTCTAACTGTTCCATGGAGGCTTCAGGTTCCAGGAAGGTGCTTCAGTGGGTGGGAAACTGCTTTTCTTCCATGTGTTTTAGTTTCTGCAGAAGTCCAACATATTTCCTTGGAAGAAAAGCCTCTGATGACGCTACATTGTAAATACTCTGACAGCACCTCACGTCTCTCCTTTGAGGTGCTGATCACAATTATAATTGAAATAATTAGTTGTCTAATGATCTAATGTCTGACTCCTTTACTAGAGAACAAATCCCAAGAAGGCAGGAGCCATGCACGTTCACTGTTCTGTGTTCAGGGCATTTACATATTAGGAGCACAACATCTGGTGTCAAATGAAAGAATGACCTTGGCGTCAGAACAGCAGGGGAGCTGTTAAAGTTGCACATTTCTGAGCTCTACCTCTAAACACTGGTCTCTGTTCCGCTTGTCCTAGGGCTCTGGCGAATGTTCGAGACCTGATGGAGGAGACTCACTCACCCAGCTCCTGTTTCTACCCACTCTCAGCAGCCCTCAATCCAAGCATGGCTTCAAAAGTCAAACCAACCAAGAATCAGGTCACCAGAAACTTCTACGAACTCCAACCTGGGTAGACATATGCCCAGGTCCTGGATTGCAGGTTGCAGAAGTCTAAAACAGATTCACTGGATCCAAACTGGAGCCAAGAGTTTTTAATTCCACATGCAAGTCAGCTTGAACGTAATTTTTAGAAATACGGACTGAGGGCATAGGGAGTTTGGGGACAAGAAAGTAATGCTCTGGATGGGACTCCCCGGGCAGTCCAGCAGTTAAGATTCTGTGCTTCCAATGCAGGGGGGCATGGATTCAATCCCTGGTTGGAGAACTAAGATCCCGCATCCTGTGCGGCATGGCCAAAAAAAAAAAAAAAAAAAAAAAAAGAGTAATGCTCTGGAGTCAGACTAACAAGGATTCAAATTCTGTCTCACTTTCATGATGTTGGGCAGATGTCTGAATACTGAATGGCTCACTAGTTCAAGGTACCTGAACTGTGCTAGGTGCTTTTCATGCATTATTTAATCCACACAACTCTCCTGTGACCCTAAGTATTAATTCTGTTGCATAGATAAGGAAATTGAGGAGGGAGAATTGAAGTAACTTGCTTACGGTCAAACATTAGATGTCAAAGTTGGAATTTGAACCTGGGTCTGTCTGTTATGTTAGTGTTTCCTAGACTCTCACTTGAGGTTCCTTTTCCACATCTGTAAAATGGGACCACCACTCTTTTCTCACAGGGTTGCTGTGAAGATGGAGAGATTACTTTTGAAAACATCTGGCAACAGTCACTCAATGATGCTACATGGAAAAGAAAATGTTTTGCCCTCGTTTTTTTTTTTTTTTGGCAAACTTGAGGCACAGTGAAATTACTCAACCCTCCCCCTCCCAGGGAGAATAAATGACTAAGTCAGGACCAGAATCTAAGTTTTGTACTCCAAGTCTGACTTACTTTCTCTCATACCCTATCAAATGACTCCAGAAGGAAGAATGAGTGTATAGGAACACTGCAAAAATGAAGAAGGGAAAGGGTACAGGAGAGTCAGTCAGGGGAGGCTTCCTGGAGGAGACCCAGTTTTCATTTTATGACGGCAGTACTTAGAGGAAGTGGGAAGCCAGCAGGAGAGGTCTTAGCTCTTAGTCATGATGCGGTTTTTCTGATAAGCTTGCTAGAGTTCCTAGTGCCCAGAGAAGCTAAGAAGCTTGATCAAGGTCACACAGCTACTAAATGGCACTGGCACAATTTGGAGTCACATCTAACTCCTTATGCCTGGATCTGTCTCCTTGGTGCTGGGGAGGGAAGGATGAGACGCAAGTAAGAGTAATGTGATGAGGCGGGAGAAACAAAGGTCCCCCAGAAATTCTCAAACATCCTCCCTCTGCCACAGGCCAAGGCCTCAGGATCAAGCTGACCCCAGTTGCAATCCTGGTTCCACCACGGACCACTGATGCGGCCTCAGCAATGTCACTTAACCTCTGAGTCTCAATTCCCTTACAGGATTTTGCTGCGGATTCAGAGAAATGACTCCAAGTACCCAGCCCGGGGCCAGGCATAGTGAGAAAAATAAGATGGCCATTATTATTCCACAATGCCAGGCCAGCCATAGAAGAGTGACACCCCAGGGACAAAAGTAGACTTTTAGGGCCAACCACTCCCAACCCTGCGGTCGTGGGCACAAGTGCTTAGCAGGGTAAGGGCTGGCAGGTCAGGTCCATGATGCAATCACAGCTCCCTGCTTATGCCAAGAGGTGAACCATGACCCTTAGGAAATGGAAAAACAGCCCATTAACAAGAAGTACAAAACAAAACCACAGTGAACTTTTATTTCTCATCATACAGAACTGGTAGCAAAGGCAAAGATTTCTGCACTTGAACACTGAATACTCCTCCCCACCCACCCGGGGACATGTACAGTCATCTTGTCCCCTCTGGAATCCAAACCCCAATGTTGGGGCCTCTTCTCTCCTGCCCAGCTTCATTGCAGGGAGGGCTTTGAGGCCTGAAGGGGGTGCCAGTCGCTTGCCCATGCCTGCACGGGTATGAAATGTGGCACAATGACCAGGCTCCTCTCCTGCCCTACCCCAGAGGGGAGGGTCAGAAGCAGCAGCAGCTTGGCCCTTGCCTTTCTTCAGTCACCTCCCAACTGGTCAGAGGGGAGGCACGTACTGCCGGAAGAAAGGCAAGGGAAGTCATAATTCACAGCTCGTTTGCTACAGAAAGTGCCTGGGATCAGTCCTTGGCTGCTTCTGCCTCCAAGCAATCTACCTAAAATCAAGGAGAAGGGACAGAAATTGGGATGGGGGTGGGGAGGTCCTTGGTAGGTAGCCCGGAGAGACTGACTACAAGAGGGGGGGGTCCCCAGAAGCCCTCAAGATCCTGCAAGGATTGCAGTTGGCTGCTGGCCTCAGAATCTGAGTGAAGGCTCAAATATCTCAGAAACTACCCCTCAGTCTGCAACTGTGGAAATGGAGGTCACCTGGCCAGTGCCAGGGACCACACAAGAACCCTGGGGTCTCCTGCCTCTCCCCCTGAGCCACGTGCCACCTAAACCACCTAGAAAGGCTTGCTTTTTTGGCAAATGTTTGTGGCAGAGCCATGGGAGATAGCAAAGTGGCGTGCCAGCTTCTGCAGGGCAGGTGCAGCTCTGGGCAGGACAGATTTTTCCCTGTCCATCTCTCAGACACTGACTATGGCTCTAGGGTTGAGGCCCTGAAGAACCTCACCCATAAAAAACCGAAATACAGAGAATGTATAATATAGTACTCCCTCCTCTTCTAAAGGCAAAGTGACCAACAGAGAGTCCAGACTCTCTAGAGATAATCTGCTTGTTTGACGTGCTTGGTCTCTCTCCTGGGGCCTCATACCACCAGGTGTGGGAGAAAAGGGTAAAAGGGCAAACAAAGGAGGTCAAAGGAACTGAACTAGGACTGGGGCAACCAGGGGACGAGAGGCCTGCAGGCTGCCTAACAGAACAGGCTTTTGGGGAGCCAGACGCACAAGCCAGCTGTGACCCTGACTTTCACATTGATGGATGAATGGCAGGTGGGAGGTAATGAAGTCTGAGAATGAGGAAGCAGGAGGAAAGGCAAAGCCGCTTGGAGTGTCAGTCCCTGGAGGTGTTTGCCCCTCTCCCTTGGGGGCCAGCCAGGGACTTCCCAGGCCAGGAAGGCCAAAGTACTCGTGCTGCCCGGGCCCCCGCCTGCTGGCACACAAGTCTGAGCTCAGCCCATTTTCCTTCCTGTGCCCTTGGCCTCTGGGGGTAGGGGCAGGAAGAAGGGCCTTGGCGCCTGGAGATTTGCTAGTCCTCTTCCAGCTCCCAGGGGCAGAGCTGAGATCCCAGAGTCAGTGCAATGATCCTGTCCATTCCAGTGAGAAGGAGGGTGTGGCTCAGGGGCTGCACGGCACACACAGGCCCACCACCAGAAGAGGGTGGGTGGACGCGGGACAGGCAGGCTTAGGGTCTGTCTCCAGACAGAGAAGTCCTTGCAGGGAGAAGGATGCCCGCAGGGTCAGCTGCTCCAGGCCCAGGTCCTGCACACGAGTCAGGTCATGTAGCGGGTGATGGCACGGAGGGCATAGAGCAGGGCGGCTTGCATGCGGGCCTCCAGAAGCAGCAAGTTCACGTGGATCTGGGGCACAGAACAAGGGCTTGTTGGCAACTGATGTCACTCCTTGCCATCCCCTTCCCTCCCAGACTGCCACTATCCCTGACCACTCATCTTTCCCCACTCTTTTTTTTTTTTTTTTTTGGCCATGCTGTGTGGCGTGCAGGATCTTAGTTCCCTGAGCAGGGATTGAACCTGTGCCCCCTGAATTGGGAGCACAGAATCTTAACCACCTGACTGTCACGGAAGTCCCTCATCCTCCCCTTTCCTACAGAGATGCCTTGACCTTTCCTAAGGATCTAGGCAACTTGGTGCAAGGACTGTGTTAGAATTTCAAGCACATTTATCCCTATCATGGCTAATCTTTTCATCCCCCGAAACTAAAAACAATAGCTACCCCTGATATCTATTTGGGATCAGCGGTTTACATTCATTTTCTTATTTCATCCTCCCAGCAACCTTGAAAGGCAGGCAGTTTTTATTCCTATTGTAAAGAAAACAAGCTCAGAGAGGCAAAATGACCTGCCCAAGGTCACATGACTACCAGGTAATAGGGTTATGATTTGAACCCAGGTCCTTCTGGCTGCCACTAAGGACCCTGTGAAGCACACTCCTACTTTACAGGTGAGTAAATGGAGTCTGAAACCACACAGTGGAGTAGGACATGAACCCAGGACAATACACCCAGGTGCCCCATCTGGCAGAACAGACTTAGTCTGGGGCACCTCACTGGGTCCCGACCCCTTGCCTCCTCCATGGGCCAGGCTGTCTGCTTCCGTCCTGCTCCTACCCCGAGAGCCTCACCTTCTCTGAGTGGCGGAAGTGCCTCCAGAAGTGGTTGTACATTCTTCGGGTCGTCTTCTCTGGATAGCAGGCCACTGTCTTGATATAGACCTTGAGGTTCCGCTCCAGGAGCTGGTTCACCTCTCCATAGTCATAGTCATCATATCTGGATGGAAAGGCCCCAGTAGCATCACTTACCCTCTGCTCCCACAAGTATCTCCTCTCCCCAGTCCCACCCTGCAGAAGGAGGAACAGAGAGTGGCAAGAAAAGGCAGAAGGTAGGAAGCAACTAGAAACTTCATTCCTCTTAGAAAAACAGCTGATGTCATATATCACAGGCCACTGGACTCGTAGGGGAATGCACAGAGGGTGAGCATGCTGTACTGACCATGTGAACATGGTATTCATGGCATCCTCAAAACTACCGTACACTACTGTATACAAAACTATTGTATACAATTTATTGTATTTCATCAGCCTCAATTTTATAGATGAAACTGAGGTTCAGAGAAGTGAAGTCACCTGCCCTAGGTCACACATCTGGGAATGGGATTCAAACTCAGCTCTGCCTGACTCCAAGGTCATAGTCACTACTTTACAGCTGAGGCCATGCATGGAAGATGGGGCAGGAGATCAATGCAAATATTTACCCTGGAGAAGGAAGAGGGAAA
>NW_006788818.1:90888-106387 GCF_000442215.2 Lipotes vexillifer | reverse complement strand
AAGAGGGAAAGAGAAAAAGGAGCCAGTAGTCATTTTACAGATGGGCAAACTAAGGCCTGGGGAAGGCAATTAGCTTGTTCAAAGTCAAAGAGCAAGTTGGTGACAAGTCTAGAAGCCACTTTGTCACTCCCTAGTCCAGTAAGCCAGTGAGTCATCACAGACCAGTGTGGATGAGGAAGACTGGCTTAATTTTTTTTTATTTTTTTTAAATTAAAATTTTTTTTTTCTTTTTGGCCACGCCACGCAGCACGTGGGCCCTTAGTTCCCCGACCAGGGATTGAACCCGTGCCCCCTGCAGTGGAAGCACAGTTTTAACTACTGGACCATCAGGGAAGTCCCAGAAGACCAGTTTTAGACTAGAGGACAGACTTGGTAGACAAAGGTTTAGGAGTGAGGGCCATATTGGAGAGTGGAGGAGCCTGGACCTGGCAGCTGGGCAGGAACTAGCCTGTGCCACACACACCCTAAGATGCCCGTCCATCCTTGGCCTTCCCTGACTTAGAAACTTGCCAAGGAGGTTGGCCAGAAGGAGGCTGGCCAATTAAGCACAGCTCAACCCACTCAGTGAAATATGATTTACAGCTGGTAACACACAGAAATGCACATTTTTCTACAAGGAACATACACCTTTTTAAAACTTTGGGGATTTTTTTTTTTTGATGCTTGGAATAATAGCTAAACTAGAAAGCAAGAAAAAAATCATGTGTTCTCTAAAATATGCTCTCATTTGATTAAACTGAGTAAAATAAATCCAGTAGACAAGAAAGTCTTATTTTTGTAAAATTATATATGTTTTGGTCATTTGTGCATGGAAAAAAGACAGGAAAGAAATATTTGACAATAATAAGAGCAGGTGGGATTATGGATGATTTTTGTTTTCTTCTTTTTGTTATCTGTTTCCTAAATTTACTAAAAATCTGGTTCTTTACAAACATCAAGCATATCTTTTAAAAAATGAAAAAACAATTATAATTTCAACTACACAAAAGCAACTACATAAGAAAGAAAAAAAGCAATGGAGGAAAACATCTCAGAATGTGGATGTGGTTGAGAAGTAGTAGAATTTTGGGAAATTGTTTCTTTCTTTAATTCTTTAAATTTCCCACAACATTATCAGAGTGAGGTTTTTAAAAATAAAAAAAAAATTGTTCTGTGTATATTTTTGACAAGTAATTTCACATCTAGGGTTTACCTACAAGGACTTAGGTATAGGGCTTCCCTGGTGGCACAGTGGTTAAGAATCTGCCTGCCAATGCAGGGGACATGGGTTCGAGCCCTGGTCCAAGAAGATCCCACACGCCGCGGAGCAACTAAGCCCGTGCGTCACAACTACTGAGCCTGAGCTCTAGAGCCCGCGAGCCCCAACTACTTAGCCTGCGAGCCCCAACTACTTAGCCCACATGCCCCAACTACTTAGCCCACATGCCGCAACTACTGAGCCATAGCCCCCACTCGCTGCAACTAGAGAAAGCCCGCGTGCAGCAACAAAGACCCAATGTAGCCAAAATAAATAAAATAAATAAATTAATAATTTTTTTTTAAAAAAAGGACTTAGGTATAAAACTAGTCATTGCACATGGTATTTGTAATAGTGAAAAACTGCAAACCACCTAAATATCCAACAATAGGGAAATGGTTGGATAGTTATACTTCATCCATAACAACACCATACAGTGGCTAAAAAGCATGAAAGATCTATTCGCACCAACAAGGAAGGTGGTTCACGATAGATTATTAGGTAAAAAAAGCAAGTTGCAGAATATATCAAGTATGATTCCATCAATTAAAAAAAAACCCACTCAAAAAAGATCAGAAAATACTTAGGTAACAGAATGAAAATGTAATTCATCATATACTATACAGAGACAACCATTATCAAATAACATTTTATGGTACAGCCTCCCACACATTTTCCATGCATGTACACACTTTTAGTTTAAAGAAAAAAAAAAAAGGAACAAAAAGAAGATTCTGGTTGGTAGCCAGTTTTCTTTTCTTTCAATACATTTTGACCATTTTCCCATGGCAATATAAATAAACCATTATTATAATTTTTAATAGCTGCATAATATTTCACTGAATGGATATGTCATTATTTAAAATCCCCTACTATTGGCATTTCTGTTGCTTTATTTATTATGAGAAGAAATGCTACTTGGAATGAAAATACAAATATAACTCTCTCTCTCGATACACACACACACACACACACACACACACACACACACACACACATACACATACGCATACATACACACACACATATATATAAAAATCTCCCTAGTTATCTCTGGGGGTCAGATTAAAGAGTTTCAAAAGGTGAGCATGGCTATTATCTTTTATAATCAGCAAAGAAATACATTTGCTTTGAAAAACAATATAGGCAGGAAGAAAGGGAAAGAAAAACAAACAGAAAAAGGAAACAATTGTGAGCTCAGATTGAGGGCTTGCAATACACTCATGCCCTGGTCTTGCACTCACCTGATGCCAAAGACGCAGTGGATGTAATTCCAGATGGCCCTGCGGAGCATGGAGGTATCTACTCCGCTGTGCATGGCAATGGTGTTGTAGGTGAGGCTATAGGCTGCCTGGAACTTCTCATCCAGCAGCTGCCCACCCTCGGGGTAGAGCCGCTGGATCAGTGAATAGCCATGGTCCTCCCAGGTATAATCCTGAGGAACGTGGGAAGGGGTCAGTGAGGAGAATGTTTGGGGCCCAAGGCTAGCTGGAGAGACACCATCCTCTGGAGCACACCTTGGCTCTCCATAATGTGTCTCTCCACCCCAGAGATCTAACCCGCTGCTTGGTCTGGACCTGAGAAGCTGAGGAGGATGCAGCTTGGTGATGACTTCCTCCTTGTGATCAGGATCCCCTGAGCTTAGGGCACAGGTGGGTCCCTTCACATCCAGGGTCTCCCACTTCCCTCGTGGAATCCTGAGGGAGAAAAGGTACCCAAATCTCTTAACTACACAAACCACCCACCCCTGCTTGTTTGTAAAGCAATAGTAAGACCAGTGGGGAGAGCCTACCTGGGCACGGAAGGTGGGGGGCGCCTGAGTCCCCCGCCGGGTGAAGTCCTCGTATCCGAAAGTGGGGTCTTCCACAAAGCACAGCATGTCTGAGTTTGGAGAGGGCTCCAGGATGTCCGCTGAGGACGTCAGAAAGAGGTCATGGTGAGGCCAAGGCACGGAGCACAGTGGCCTCCACTCCTGATTAATCATCATTAGGGGGCTGGGGAATGCAGAGTAGGGGGCCAGAGAAAGCCCCTCACCACAATAAGTGGGACCAGGACTTCGGCAGGAGCCAGGCCTTGGGGAGGAGGTAAATCAGGCCTGTGGTGCCTGGGATGTGGCTGCAGAGGTGCAGTGCATGGAGGTACCTGCTTCCCAGCAGAGATGATGTAAGGAGCGGGCGGCCCCTGAACCTGTACCTGAGGGGACACCTGTGACCCTGTACCTGAGGGGGTCACCAGCAGGCTCTCTGACTTCTCCAGCTCAAAGCGGCTCTCCATCTCCTCCTGGGAGGCCCCCTCATCCCGCAGCAGGCTCTCCTGGAGCTGCCTCATGCGCTCCATCAAAGCTTCCACGTCACGGGCAGCCTCAAAGCCCTGCAGGAGAGACCTGGTGGTGGCCATCTACTCTTCCTCCCTAGGCCCCAGAAACCCCACACGTCTTTCCCATATGCCGGGCCTTCCTGAAGGATCATAAAAGCCCCTCTGTGACAGCCACTGCACTGGACAGCTCACATGGCCTGTGCTTCTCAAAGTGATGTTTAAGAGCTAGAGAATAGACACGGCTTCTCGGAGCATCAACTTCCCTCACAGGAAAGGGCTTTTTAAAGTATCTGTATTTTTAAAATACAAACAAATAAGCCACTTTATAGAATGAGAGGCAGGCAAACTTCGTATTTTTAAAGTTCTAAAAGTCAGTGACTTTAAGCCCACAGGGCTCCATGTGGAGGCCAGTCACATGGTTATTTCATCTCATCCTCACAACCCTTTATGAAGTGCGAGTCTTTATCCTCATTTTCCAAATGAGGAAACTGGGTTTCAAAATCAAATAACTTTTCTAAGGCCTCTCAGTGTGCGATAGGGAAGCAGCTTCAGATAGGGAGGTGCTGTCTTCTACCCAAGGACCAGGGGCCATGCCAGCTTCCTCTCCCACCAAGACTGAAGCCCGTGACTTACCCCAGAGTGGTTCAGTGGGTCCCTGCTGGGGGGTGTGCTCTGCTCACTGGGGGGTGAAGGGGCCTGGGGGGCGGGGCTTCCCTCGGGGTCCCCCTCAGGGAGGATGCCACAGCCGAACACGAAGGAGGCTAGCGAGTGGCAGTGGGTGAGGAGGACCAGGGCCTGGATGAGCTCAGCCAGGGACCAGCTGTGCTCGCCTGTCTTCAGCAAGGCCTGGAGAGAAAAGGAAAGGCCAGATCTGCTCAGTGCCTGCCCTGGGCTGCCTGCCATGCCCCAGCCTGGCCCCCGTGCTCCCTCGCGGACCCGTCTCTCTGCCCACTGCACCTGGATGTGCTCCTTGGTGATGAGCCACGGCCGATGTGCCAGCAGCTTGTTGATCTCGCTGAGCTTGCGCAGCTTCTCAGGGGCACGGTGGAGGCCAAGCAGCCACTCAGGGTCACCGCCAGTCTGCAGAAACTCAGCCATGTGCGAGCCCACCAGGTAGGAACACTGGTGGCGTGCGGCGGCCTAGAGGTGGTGGACAGATCCCAGGTCACCCTCTTCTTTCTGTGCCCTGCTCGGGTGGGTACCCCATGGAGGGAACATCACAAGCCTCACTGTTGCCTGAGAGGCAGGAAACTTAGGTTCTAACCCCAGCTTTGCCACTGGTTTGTTGTCCTCCCTTGGGCAGGTCACCTGACTCCTATGTGCCTCAGTTTCCCAATCTGCAAAGCAGGCATTAAATATGCCTCTCTTCAAAATCTAAAATTCGATGGATGGTCAGATAAAGCCAGGGCTTTGCTTTATGCTGCCTCTCCTCCTTGTTTGCGGAATCAAGCCCCCAGCAAAGAAATCTGAGGACCGAATCCCCCAATGTGTCCACCCCTACAAAAGTCAGGCTCAGACAGGCTCACCATGATGGCAATGTAGTGGCGCCAGGAATTGGCCAAGGGCCCATCCGTGTGCAGCAGCAGGTAGTGCAGGCGCCAAAAGCTGGTAAAGTAGTCGGGGTGCAGGCCCATCACCACTGCCAGGTTGTCCACCCTCCCGGAGGACATCAGCGCCTCCAGCCCCAGGTGTTGCTCAAGGCTCTCGGCTCCCTCCCGAAGGACCTGCCAAACAAAGGTGAGGAAGGGATGGCTTCCCCTCCTGCCCTCCCCACCAAAGAGACCAACATATTCATTGCATTCATTGGGATTTTAATAGCAAGGAACTGAAGACAACCGCCATGCCCAAAAAAAGGAGAACAGGGGAGGAAAAGATATTTCATTAAATGATTAAACAAATACTTATTAGACACTTTATATAATACTAATTGATACTTATATAATGCTCGCTAAGTGCCAAGCACTGTTCAAACACTTTACATATATTAACTCATTTACTGCTCACAACTGTGAAATTAGAGACCTGTTTTCTCCAATTTTAGATAGGAGGCACAGAGATTAAAGTACAGCTTCTCCTGCTTTCGTAGAGATTCTATTCTTTTTTTTTTTTTTTTTTTGGCTCTGCCAAGTGGCTTGCGGGCTCTTAGTTCCCCAACCAGGGACTGAACCCAGGCCCTCGGCAATGAAAGCGCAGGATCCTAACCACTGGACCGCCAGGGAATTCCCCACCGAGCTTCTATTCTAATAGTGCAAATCCATGCAGTCACTGGATGTGGATGCAAAATAGTTCAAATTTCCTGAGTGATTTCTCCGTGCCAGGTCTCAGTTTGGAGCGTTCCCTGCCTGCATTATCTCACTGATTCTTCCCAGTTACCCTGTGAGGTGAATACTATTATTTTCCCCCACTGACACGTGAGGGAATCAAGACCCAGAGAGATTTCATTCTGTGCTCAAGGTTACAGATCTGGTAAATGACAGAACCAGAATTCAATTCCTGATTAACCCCAAAGCCTATTTCTTTCCTTTATTACAGAAGAGGAGTGGTTATTTATGAATGAAAAAATAAAAGATAAGAACAACATTTGGGCTTAAAATTCTGGGCTACATAAATAATCAGCGGGTGGTTGTGTGCTTTCCACTTACAAAGGGTGGAAGGAACTGAAGGGTTTAGACGTTTGTTAACAGCTCATTAACTGCTTGGCCTACACACTTAGGAGAGCAAGGAGGACAAGGAAACATTTGTCTTTGTTCACTGAAGGCCAAAGAAAAAGAAGGAAACTATTATTTTTTAATTTGTCTGTTCATGTGTTTTGAAGCTTCCCCCACCACCAGGCACACACTGGAGTGTCAGTTCCATGATGGCAAGGATTTTTGTCTGTCTTGTTCTCTGCTGTATCCCCAGCACCTAGAACAGTGCCTGACACAATTAATCATTCAATAGATATCTGTTAAATAAATGAATGGATGACCTGACTCAGTAGATGAAAGGTGTCTCTGTTGCATTAAGTGAAAAAATAAAACATAACAACCCAAAAAAACCACACCAAAAACCCAAATCAACAATAACAACAAAACCATGTTATAAACTATGACCTTGGCTCTGTATGAAAAAAGTCTGGAAAACAGTGGCAAATGGTTAACAGTGATTATCTCTGTGGGAGTGGGATTGTAAGAGACTAAAGCTTTCTGAAACATTGGAAATATAAAAATAATGAACATATATTACTTCTGAAGTCGAAAAAAACTTTAATACACACACAGTCAAGGATGAGAAGATAAACATGCATAGTTCTATCTTCTTAAGGAAATACAAGTCTTGTTCTGGGAATCACAAGTTTGCTCATTACCTAGCTGTGTTATTAACACTTTATCTCTTTGAGCATGTTTCTTCCCAGCAAGATGGGGTTGATATGCCTGCCTCAAAGAGCTGTTTTGTGGATTAAATGGGTCAAGAACCTAAAGGGGTAGTTTCAAACCTGCAATTCCAAGAGACAAGCAAAGCCCCCCACACACTCAATGCCCCATGTCCTTTCTTCCCAGGGACCAACAACAATTCCTAACCCCTTCCAAGCTTACCTCCTCCACTGGAATGAAGGCGCTGGGCCCTCGAGGGCCTCGCCGAACCCGGCTCTCCCTCTGCTCCTAGAAGGAAACACATCATGGTTAGATGGAGGTAAAAGCGAGGACTAAGAAGATAGCTCTCTCTCCGGTTTTCTCCTCCTATCCGAGGGGTCACACTAAGTTGTTTTTTTTTTTAGGCTGCACCATGCGAAATCCAGGATCTTAGCTCCTCGACCAGGGATCGAACCTGGGACCCCTGCATTGGGGGCGCAGAGTCTTCACCACTGGACCACCAGAGAAGTCCCCGACACTGAGATTTTAAAATCACCTTTCTGGCTCACCTTGCATGAAGCAGTCAGGTGGAAATATATACCAGTTTGGTGGGTGAAGAAAGGATAAAGCAACCAAGAGAGCTTACCCCACAGGCTGAATTATTCAGGAACTGGGAAGGGACACAGGAGCCCACTATATAGCCCCAAGAGAAATATACAGCCACTGTGTTGCACGTTTGCAGGAGGCCACCTTCTTGGCAGCCCTGGAGAACCTATAGAAGAAGCCCCCTTGTTCGTATCCTGAAGCCAGGTTACCAAGTCCCCTAGATTCCTATGATGCAGCTTCAGCCTCTCAAACCCACAGCCTCACCGATGGTCTCCCTGCCTCCACAGCCCTGCCCTCTCCTATCCATCCTCTACCAAGTTAACAGAATGAATGAATAAATAAAACATCCTCCCCCAACCCCACCTCTGGGACCAGGAGCAGATCTAATGAGTACATGACCCTGGTGGTTTCTAAAGAGGGCAAACTTCCTGTAGCCAGAGTGAACTTTCTCAAGTGCAAATCTCATCACTGGCTTAAAACCCTGCCTCTGCCTCCTGTAGCCTCCCAGACCATTAGTGACTCAGGCCCACCGTGCTCACACTGGTCACACCTTTTGCAGAGCTAACTCTGTCTTCCAGGTTCTAAGAACCTTTCTTCTGATCCTCATCTGTGACCCCCCAATTCCCAACGCTTTTGCTTCCGAAAACGTTGCCTTCTAATTGTCTGAGATAGGTCTCCCTACTACCAGATCACATTCTGTGGAGAACGGAGCCAGGTAATTCACACTAGTCTGTGAATGAAGAAAACAGAGAAAGCAGAGAGGCGTGGAGGGCAGGTAGCAGCTATTCTGACGTGGCTGTATTGGAGCCTCTATGGAAACCACCAGTTTTATTTATCCCTTTGTTTTGCTACCTGGGAGGGGGCTCTCAGCACTGGCCTTAGAAACAGTTTATCCAAACCAGAGTCACACCCTCACTGGACAGAGACGGTGTCCTTCTAACTCTCCCCTCCTCATTCAAATTTAGACTTACTGCTAATCCTCAAGTGTCCAGGGACTAAAGATTATAATTGAACCTTCCTTTTCACATAGCCAAAAACCCCCTGAGGGAGGCAGAGCTCTGGGGCTCTGAAAGACCACAAAGGAAAGAACAAGGGTACAAAAGTCCCAGGCATGAGTACCAATTCTGCTGCCATTAACTTGCTGTGTGACTCTGAGAAAGTAACCTAAACTCTCTGGGCCTTAATCTTTGACAAAGAAGGTAGCTGGGCTGACTGCTTAGGCCCCTTTCAGCCCATACTTCTGGGATCTACCAGGCCAGCCTGGTCCAAGTCCAGCATAGAAACCACCACAGTCCCCAAGCACTCCCGTTTCACCTTCCCTCCTCCCTCACCAAAGAGAAAAAAAACCTAACAGCTCTGTCTGGGAGATAAGGATTGCTGACTCCACAAACTGGGCCTCCCCCTCAGGGGACCTAAGGACAGACAGAAAACCACAGCCAGGTGTGGTGGGGAAGGGCAGGAAGGAACTGGGGGAGTTGGGGGGGTGGGACAGGGAGGGCCCACCAGGGT
The DNA here is from genome assembly GCF_000442215.2 of Lipotes vexillifer. NCBI lineage: Eukaryota > Metazoa > Chordata > Mammalia > Artiodactyla > Lipotidae > Lipotes > Lipotes vexillifer. Next base: position 97,387 of record NW_006788818.1, on the reverse strand, counting down.
ACTAGGAGGGACAGCGAACAGCTTTGGGAATCCCTTCCCACTCTAAAATCTGCCCCAGGAGCTGTCAAGGGAAGAAACTGATGCCTGTGGGTCTTTAAATGATAGGTCTGGATCTACCAACATTATCAGCCCTGATGAAGATGATGATGATGACGATAGAATACTGTTAAAAGATAGGGGCTCTTGACACAAACTGCCTGGGCTCAAATGACAACTCCACCACCTATTATCTGCTAGCTATGTGAGCCTCAGTTTCCTCACCAAATTACGGGGTAATAGTACCTACTGTCACTGGGTAGTCATGAGGATGTAATGAGGTACTGGCTGTATAGGCCTTAGCTCAGTACATCTGTCACAGCAAGCACTTAACAAGTCAGAGATCATTAACCTCATTGTTATTTCAAACAAGGGCCTCTCAACCCAAGCTGCACATTTAGAATCCCTTTGAGAAGCTTTTTAAAAAATACCAATGCCAAGGCCCAGCAATTCTAATTTAATTGGGTGGGGCCCAGCATAATTTGCCAGGGAGGGAGGGCCATTGTTTCACACCATTTATTGATCACTTTCTCAATTATAAGGCACTGTGTTAAGTGCTTTCCAAGTGGAACTAGAATTAATCTCTTCACTCAACAAATATTTTTGATGACTACATTGCAGGTAGCAAGAGTACAGGAGTGAAAAGACAAAATCTTAGCTTTCCCAGAATTTACGATCTAAAGGAGAAAGACAATCAAACAAATGATGAATAGGATTTCAAATCATAGATTATACAGATGGGTGGGGGAGTGTGTGCAATATTTCAGTCCTAGTAGACAGGGAAAGCCACTGAGGAGACAACCTTTAAGTTGATATCTAAATATCAAATATCTAAATGAGTTGATGGGCCTGTAAAGGGCCTATAAAGATCTAGGGAACCAGCATTCCAGTTAGATGTAACAGAAAGTGCAAAGCCCTGAAGGCAAGATCAAGTAGATTCTAATCCAGAGCTCCAGTACGCTGAATGCTTCCCCAACCTAGACACCCAAAACTTGAGAGGAAGCAGACAGGACAGGGGCCCACCACCAAGAGATGACACCTCCAAATCGGCCCTCCCCTACTTCCTGGGGTAGGAAGGCAATAATAATAACGGTGGGTAACAACGCTGATTACCATTGGCGAAGCATTTATTTCATGTGCACTTTAAGGGAGTTCTACTACCAGAGCTCCCATTTTACAGATGGGGAATAAGGTTCAGAGAGGTCAAGTCACTTCCGGTCACTCAGCCAGGAAGGAGGTAGCAGAGTTAGGATACAAATCAGGTTTCCTCAACTGCAGAAACTTCCTATTCTCTAAACTTCTCAAGGTCTCAGAAGCCCCAAGGCTTTGCCTCTGAGGTTCACCAGGAATGAGAAGCTCCTTCTCCGTCTACATTCCCAGGGGATCCACTGCCCCAATCACAGCCCTTGTCATCCTGCCTTGTTTCTTACCTTGAGAGCACACACTGGATCTAGTTCTCTGTTGTTATCCCAGAGTTTAGCACAGTGAGTCCAATAAAACTTTCTGCTATGATGAAATATTCTCTATCTGCGCTGTCCAATAAATATGGTAGCCCCTAGCCACAGTGGCTGAGCATTTGAAGTATGACTAGTGCAACTAAAAAACTGAATTTTTAATTTTAAAAAATCTGATTTATCTACATTTCAATAGCCACATGTGGCTAAGGGCTACCCTATAGGACAGTGCAGGTTCAGCACACCTGATAAAGGCAAGATCCCCGCCCTGACTATGCGGATAAAGAAAGGAAAACCAGAGGGGGCGGGTGAACTACCCAAGGCAACACAGCTAGGATGGGGCAGAGGGAAAACCAATGAGTTCCAACTGAGGGGACCACACAGGGCAGCAGGAACACTGAGGTCAGACAGCCATCTGGGTGGCCACTCAACTGAGAGGGCTTCAGGCAAGTTGTAAAGAGAGGATAATCACCTCAGAGCTCAGTGCCTGGCTCTCGATTTAAGCACTCACTAAAAGTTACCTTTCATATCAGCTTCCATATTACCTTTCACTAGCACACTGGTTGCATCTAATCTTCATCAGTTTGGGGGTAGGGGTGGGGGTCTCTTCTGCACACAAGGAAAGATTAAGGTTCCAAAGGTTAAGCACCAGCTGACAAGAGGCCAACCTGAGATTTGAATTCAGCTCAGTCTGGCTTGCAAGGGTTCTGTCCACCACCAAGATCAGCCTCTTGGAGTAGTCCCAGCCTTTATTCCCGGTATCCTATCCAGAGACTGCAACCTCCAGGACTCAGCTACAGAGACCTTTGAAGTCACTCTGCCAGCTGGGAAGGGGCAGAGACTCCCCTCCCCGTGGGCTGCTGAACTCAAGATACTTGCCTGGGTTTACACCTGAGAGGGAGACAGAGCCCAAGCAACCTCTGATCTCCAGCCTTGCAGGGAGGGGTGTGTGAGTGGTGCATATAAACTCATATGCCCACCATGATCTGGTCGATTTCTCACAACCACCTGGAGGGAAATACGTCTTCTTATCCCTTCGTCAGAGACAGCTCACTGAGGTTCTCCTGGAGCTCAGATCTGACTTCAAAGCTTGCACAGCTCACAAGGGTCAGCTAAGCCAACAAGGGGCAAATAGTTAGGAGCACCTATTAGGTACTAAGAACAGTGCTGGGGATGGGACCTACAGAGTGTTTCTAGTCTAGCAAAGGAGACAGACAAGAAATTCCTGATTACACAACTGTTATACTGTAATTGGGATAATAGCTCCTGCAATGGAGAAGGGGAACAGGAAGCAGGTATGCAGAGGGGAATTATCTGGTGGGGAAGGAAAGCCTTCCCTGAGGCAGTGATGTTTCAGGAAGAGGGCTCTGAGAACATACCACCAGTACTAGAGTGAAGCATCTGAAGGCCTTGACCCGGTGAAAGCATGTGTGGCGAAGTGATGGGAGTTGAGGGGACTGTACATTCCTTGTTCATACTTGTCCAACTTCCCTTGGGCCTTGGGCACCCAGCTCTGTAAGTTCAGCACCCTACTGTCTTCTAAAGATCCTGCTTAAAACAGACATTTCCCCAAGGTCCTCTTTTCTTGAGAGAGAATATGTAGAAAGGGGTCAGACATCACCAGCTTCCCCACACCCCCGCCTGCTGTTGACAGCTGGCTTCCATCTAAAGGCCACACCCTCAGAGCCTTCCCAGTCAACCAGGGGCACACTCTTCTCCCCAGGTCACTTCCCAGACACTGTCCCAAAGAGGGATGGACCAATTCTCACCTCAGGCAGGAGGGGTGGGCTCAGACACCCCCTTGTGAGACACTCTGGGGAAAGGGAAGTATGTGCTGTGGCCACAATCTAAAAATAGCTAGCTTGTTTGATACAGGACGTAGTTGCTATGCTCTAGGCACTGTGCATTGGCCTTTGCATGTATTCTCAGTTAATTCTCCCAACAGTCCTTTGGAAATATGACCAAATCTCCACAGGAGGAAGTTGCTGATGATAGAAGTGATCACTTGGCCAAGGTCACACAGCAAGTAAGTGGGAAGGCTGCCACATGAACCCGTAGCATGCCTGCTCTAGTGCCCAGGTGCTCCAATAAATAAAATTATTTCCATAAAGAAGGAAACAGACAGAATAAGGTAGCTTGGTCAAAGTCACGCAACTGAGAAGTGGCAGGAGCAGCTTTCGTCCCTCCACTTGGGGCTCCTAAACCATGATAGGGAAAGGTGACAAGCTAACAGAAAACCGGGGACCCCCGGAAACCATGCTGCTCAGAGAAGTGCAGCTGTTTTTCCCAGGGTCACAGTTCAGGACTAGCACTTGTCTGACTCCCAACCCCAGTAAGACACTTGTGCCAGGCTCCATGTCTGTAAACTCAAGAAACAAGCAAAACTCTCCGTTGTGTGAAGCACACTTGGAAATCCTAGAGACACCCGAGCCAAAGAATGAGCTATTCTGCTGGGTTAGTGAAGGAAGCCTCTCTATAGCCCCTCCTGGGCCTCAATTTTCTCATCCCGTAAATTGGGGCTACTACTAATGGTATAGCTCATATTTTGCTAGTTTAATCCTGAGGACTCAGCGAAAAGGCAAAGCCGGAGCCTGGCATCCAGTAGGTGCGCAATAAATAAGATGGCCATTGTCCGTGGCGGTGGTAATGGGGGAGGGGGTGTCAGATTGGGTCCAGCCGTATTCCCAGCCTCACTGCAAAGAGAGGCCCTCCAAAACAAACTTCTGGGACGTCAGACCACTTAGTAGGGCACAGCCAAATCGGCGCTTGGCTTCTGGTGTCGCGGCCAGGGTTTTCCCCCTCTCCCCTGGGCTTTGGCCGCGGCGTACCCGGCAGCCCGCCAAGGCCCCGAAGCGCCCACGCCCCCAATCCAAATCGGGGGTGCAGGTGGGGGCGGGGGACGAGGTCGACCTCCGTTGGCCAGCCCCAAGTGCTCCAATCCCCGAGCGGGGGCACTGCAGCGGGTACATATCCTACCTAGAAACAGTTCCTCTAGCCCCAGCCTAGAGGAAAGGATCTGCGGAAGGGGGCGGGGAGGAGGAGTGGTCGGGCCGCTGCTCCGGGATTTGCCTGGACTTGAAGACTCCCTCGACTAGGGCCCAAACCCAAGATAACGTCGAGAAGGCTCCCCTCTCGTTGGCCAGGAGTCCAAGGGAGCCTTGGAGGGCTCTACAGCCCCGGGGGTAGGGGGAGGAGGCGGAGGGAGCCGAGGCTGCCAGTTGATGCAACCCCACTCCGGCTTGCGCGCTCCACTCCCCCTCCCCGAGCCGGGTGGGGGTTGGCTCACAGACTCAGCTCGCGACAGCCCGAAGCTCGGACGCGGCTCTGGGTTCAAGGGAAGAGTGGCGTCGCTCGACCGCTGCTTACCTCTCCGGCCCCGGGTAGGTAGCCCTTCAGCTCGGCGCGGCACTCGGAGTCCGCAACGATCATGGTGTGCGCCAGGACCCAGCCGCGGCTCGCCGACCGCCCGTGCACCCGAGGGGCTTTCGGACCGACGCGCGCAGGAAGCCGGGACTGCGGGCCGCTGGGGAGGTTCTAGAGCCCCGGGGTATCTCTCGGGGTTCCAGAAGGCTCCGAAAGCCCAGGATCTGGGAACGGCCGCCGCTGCGCTGGACTCCCCGTTCGTCTGGCTTCTGGATGGTGAATGGCCTCGGGAGCCTGGGATTGGCCGCGGCTCAGGGGTTTTCACGGCCCGGAGCGCCTCGGAAGTCCGCAGTGGTCAGGGCTGCTCGCAAACCCAGCGCTCCTCAGCATCCCCACCGCGGAACTGCCAGCGCTCTCCGGGCTCTGACACCGGCAGCTCCGCTCTGCCCGCCGCGGTCCCTGGGGAAGGGCGGGGACACAAAAGCCCCGCGCCGCAGCCAATCAGGTGCTTGTTTCCTGGGGAGGCGGGGCGACACCTCCCTCGGGAGCCTACGGCTCAGCCAATCGGCACCGGGAAGCGCCCCGGGAACTCTGGGAGCTGTAGTCCTCCCCGGACGAATGCTGCAAACTTTTGCAAGAGGGTTTAGTCAGATTGTTGGCAATACCAGATGAGAGTGACATTCCGGAGAGTCATTAAAGCTGCATGACGAAACGGGACTTCACCAGGCTGGGCCAGAGAGCCGGGTGTGAAATCCCTCTCAAGTATGTTCTTCAGCTTTTCAGTTCCTGGAGGGACTGGTTCGAGTTAGGAGAGGTAGTGCTAATTACAGAGCTGACCGCCAGATCTTTGGAGATAAGAGCACATAGCCCGGTTCCTCTGGCCTCCGGGAAGGCTCCATCTTAAAATGTACCAGACACAGGGAATCCAGCTTATTTGTGGAGTCTGGAAAAGCCTTCATTCATTGAAATGTCCATGGCAATCTCTGGTCTAACCTCAGTCCCTATTGCTGCAGTTTCCCCTCTTCTGCTCCCTTGGGGCCTCCCACCCTGTCTTCCATCCCCCTCTTCTAAAAACTTTGTGACAAGGTATTCTACTGTTTTTTTTTCCTCACCTCTCTCTGGCCACTCCTTCTCTGACTCCTCTTTCTCCTCCCCACTCCTGGAACGTGGGTGTTCCCCTAGTTACTGTTTTCATCTTTCCTCTCTCCAGGCACACTCTCCCTCCCCGATCTCATCCATTTCCTGGCCTTCAACTCTCCATTTGGAAGTAAGTCGCTTCTACCAGCACCTCAGCACCTCAAAGCTGAATTCGTCTTCTCTTCCCTTCCCACAGCCTCTTCGCAGTTTTTCTTCAGGGCTCCACTTTTTGTTTCAGTTTTAAAGTTACTGTTTACTTGGGACAGAGAATCCCGACAGTAGCAAAAGTGGACTGGATGGGGCTTCCCTGGTGGCGCAGTGGTTAAGAATTTGCCTGCCAATGCAGGGGACACGGGTTCGATCCCTGGTCCGGGAAGGTCCCACATGCCATGGAGCGGCTGGACCCGTGAGCCATGGCCGCTGGGCCTGTGCGTCTGGAGCCTGTGCTCCGCAACAGGAGAGACCACAGCACTGAGAGGCCCGAGTACCGCAGGGAAAAAAAAAAAAAA